>NW_010227491.1:0-6309 GCF_000690775.1 Eurypyga helias | reverse complement strand
CTCTTTGTCTTCCTCCCTGTTGCGTTCAAAGTTTGTGATTTCTGTCCAGGCCTGCGTCTTATGCTTGCTTAGATCCCTTTGCCACTGCACTATGTAAATCAGACTGCAGTTGTTCAAGACAAATTTCATAACCACTGGTTCTTAAAATAATGTGTTTGTTTTGTCATGTCTGGACATTCCAAATATAGCTGTTATGGCATCATCCCTGATTGCTGGCCTATTATTGGTTTATTTCTGTTATTGTATCAACTACAGTCAAAATGCCAAGGCCCCATTGTACCAGGTAAGAGACAGTCACTGCCCCAAAGGTTTTCCCATGCATTAAAAATGCACACGTTTTCACATACTCATCCGCAGTTTTCAAAGACATCTTTGAAAGTGGGCTCCGATCCCTTTCCTAATAATATGTGGCTGGACCAGGGAGTGCAATTGGAGGGCTGGAGCTGAGTCCAACTAATATATGCAACCCTGTATTCCCGATTTCTGTTCTGTCTCCTGTCTGCTTCTTTCCCCTCAGAAAAGCATGTGAGGGAAGGGAGGTTTTGTGGACTACCCATGTAGAAGTTGTATTTGGACAATAGTAAATCAGAGTGCGATTGTACGTTCCTGGACCCTATGCTGAAATGGCTTTCTGGCTCCTCGGGTGGCCAGGGCACTCGGATGGCAAGTGCCTCAGCTGTAGTTGTCACAGTGTCCTACTGGGGAAGAAGGGGCCATTGCAGTCCTTGGGACCTGCAGCATTTTCCTAAATCCTATGGGAAGCAGCTCCCTGAAGCCTTGTTGCACTGTCTGCCAAGCTTCAAATTAATGTGGTTCTTGTGGTTGAAAGCCTATGCAGCAAGGAAAATGTGGTAATAATTCCTTTTCTGCAGAGTAATTTATAATGGCAAAACAATTTAAAATACTCGGTAACTAGCTTGGTTACTTAAGAATTTTAATGAAGAAGTTATTATGGGTTTTCTTTGTATTACCCTTTCTAGGGTTGTTAGTGACTTAAATTTCGTTTGCAAGAACTTTTCTACTAAACCTTTCTCTTGGAGCAAATTCAGACAATAAATAATGCATTCTGTAAGCACAGCTGAGGAAGACTGCAAACTGTCTAGGGATAAATTGCACAATAAAATATATGAAAGATAAAGGTTAATGCCAGCAACACCACTTAATGTCTTTCATTACATAATCAAAGGAGTGTAACAGTGCCTGTAATGATCTTTTTTTTTTTTTCCTTCTAAAGGATCTAGAAACTAGAAAGGATTTTTGCATGAAAAGCAATTGCTGTTGGGAGGAGCTGTGTTCAGAGAAGGGAGCTCATTTACGGACTTATAATTGAAACTAATAGGACATGCTGGATGGGGGAGGACACAGGCGAAGGAGAAAATGTAAGCTGTCGGTGCTGTGACCACAGAAAGAGTCTGAACCCCCAGACTGGGGACTGGGTGAGCTGACTGTTGCTGTGCTGCCTTCCCACTGCTGTGGACTGGTACTCTGTCAAAGCCTATCCAGACTCCTTCCCAAGCTTTCTCCCTTCCAGCATCTTGCAAATACCCAGAAGCTTCAGCAAAATTCATAAAGGCCTATTGTTACTCTTAAAAGGATTGAAAATGAGTCTTTTCTCCTTTCTGTTACCTAAAAATGAGAGGCAGATGAGGAATCGAGTGGGAAGACGTGAAAATGTCAAACGGGTCAAATGATTTATCTGAACGTGTGAGCATTAATAGTGAAACAGCCTTTGGAGATACTCACAAAGTCGGTGTGTTATCTGTACGTAGGCATGTATCACTTAAAACTACATTCTGCTATTTATTTGTAAAATATGGAAATTACAGGGTAGCACTTAAAGTTTCCAAACCTTCAGCCTCCAAGTATGTGAGCACATGTTGGAATAAATCTGTTGTTCGTGCAGGCAGTACTTCTGTCTTGAAAATGTGCTCTGTTTGGTCTTTCTTAAAAGTACATTGAACAGTTCACACCTTTGTATGTAAAAAGCTGAGATTTTTGGAAAGACTTCAGTGCAGTTGATACACAAGTCTTAAGCTTTACAGAGGGCATTAGTTCTTAAAGTTATGAGAGGATAGAAACAGGCAATGAGTATAGACTTCATCCGGTGTCTCCCTAACAAATAGTTGTTTTCACACACAGTTTTGAATGAGAGGAGGAAAAGCTTTAGCTTGTTTTTGCAATATTCAGGTTTTAAACTTTAATAGTACCTCAAACATGCTCATTGTCTGTGTTCCTTTAAATGTGCTTTGTGTATATGCAACATCGCACACTTTGCTTATTTTTTCAAGCTCCAACGTCAACAATTGCAGTGTGTAATTATGCCAGTAGTGCAGAGAGACATGTTTGCTTGATTAGTCACCGCAGCCTGAATTCAGCCAATATAGCTTACGGCATCCAGCTGAAGTCCAGAGTCAGGAGCCTAGATTTCCCCCTGCAGCTAGCAGAGACACAAATGCCTTTGTCATGTGCTTAGATCTTAAGTTACCTCATCTCTCTTCCTTAGCTTCAGAAGGAATTTAGCTCTCTAAAATTACCTGGGGTGAACGTGGGCCTGGGCGTTCGTGCATGGTGGGTTCAGAAGCGCCAACCCACCAAATATAGATGCTGACTTGAACCTGGCACTAGTCCTGCCCTGCCCTTCTCTGCCCACGCCGCTGTGATTCCCAAAACCTGTCTCGCTGGTACGACCCTCACAGAGTTCGTGACTTCAGTATCGGTGTTTGATGACCACTGAAGAAATGATGATACTGTGATTCCCCTTCAAGCTATTCCTCTGATTCTTGGGTTTAAATTCGATAGCCCAGCAAAGAGGGACAGACTCAGGGTTTTGTAACATAGCCAACTAAAGCCCTTTTTTTTTTTCTTTCCCAAGATTGCTGTTCTGAATATGAAAGTCAAAGACAAAGATCTTGATGTTACAACAATTGTTCTCCTTTGTTGTTCATAGGCTTTTACATGTGTACCTAAATATAGTATATGCCAGAGGAGAGAGTTAATGTTGCTATGAGAACCTTAACCTCAGCGCTTCCTAGGGCTTTATGTTTATATGTAGGGGGAAAAAAGTGATGATCAAATAACTCACTGTTGTTTTCCTTTTATAAGGAAGTACTGTCTGATGCCTTGTGATCCTATCTGCAATGTATTGCTGTTACTGCCTGTCTTTGTCTGAAGGGATTTTTTTCCCTGCATGAGCTGTGTCACAGAGGAGGCAAAAAGAGCCATAGGGTTGACCTATATATTTATTTCATTGCAGCACCTGGAATTGGCGTATCTCATAAAGCTGCCTGAATGCTGCTGGGCAAGTAAGGGGGGACTGGCTGGTGCTCCAGTTTGAAGACGTGGTTGACCCGAGTTGCATGCCTCAGGTGTGCAGAGTGTGCTTAGAGGCTTTTCTTTACCAAAGGTTTACAACTTCAGGAAGCAAACTCCTCTTGTTTTGTTACCTCTTCAACCAGGCAGATAGCAGTTCAAGGGTAGAGCTTGAGTCTTCAGCAGTTTTGAGCTGACGGATCCTAACTGAAAGCTTCCCCTTTCCTCCAGTGACTCTGCCTCTGCTCTTGTGAGCCTGTGAGTTTTAAGTATAGAAGGGTTTCGGAAAATGATCTCCTTGAAACAGGGTTCCAATGAAAACAACAAGCATAATCTCCATCTACCTGCCTGGTATATAGGTGCCTTCTGCAATAAATCACTGCTTCTGCTTGCACAAGGTACACGTATTTCAGTTCCATTTTCTTCCTATTTACCTCACTGATGGTACGGTTCTTGTGTCTGAACCATCTTGAGTGAAATCAGGGGATGAAAGTCAAAACTTGCTGATTTTCCATCTGTGAAGCTCTTGGTAATGACTCTTCAGTGTATTTTAATGGCTTTCTGCACTGTGTCTGATCATCTCTTATATAGGGAAACTCTCAGAGAAGTAAAGTACTGAAACCTTTTATCTACTAGATTTCAGTCAGAAGGGTTTCTGATAACATGTGCTCTCTCCTTATACTTAATTTGGAGTCATAATACAAGATAACAAAGGTTGGTTTGCAGTCATATAAATTACACCATGATTAATTTCTGTTTGTACGATGCAAATTTGGATTTGTTTGATGCTGAAGATTTTCAGCGTAACATCATTTAAAAAGCATGATTTTTTTAATAATTGTATACAGTCACAGGTTTTCTTTTGCAGAAAAAAGGAAAAAGAATAGCATACATAGAAAAGCGGAAAAGTAGTAATGTGACCCTGACACGACTGGGTGGTTTTTTTCCCTCGTTCCTAACGATGTTTGCGTTACGTGATGCACACAAAATACTGCAGTGAGGTTGAGGAACTGAGGCTCGAAGATGAAACAGCCATGAGGGCACTCAAGATATGCGACCCATTATACGAAACCACTGAAGTGATGAATATTAATGTTCTTTTAAATTTTTAATTTTTAAGTCTTTCTGTCTTTCAAAACAAAAGAAAAAAAAAGCTTGGGGGAAAAATTCTTCCCAGAACAATGGTGCAGTCTGTTATCTGCTCCTTTGCACTGTAAAGCACTGAATGTTCAGCCAATACAGTGCTCTGGTTGGCTTAGCATTCTTAACCTTAATTTTGAATAGAAGGTGCCTTGTGCTGCTGACGTAATTAGGGCCTTTTGTAAATCACTGTTGCAGGCAGTCTGCTGTTGCATTTCACTGCAGGGTTGCAGGGCAGAAGTGTCAGACTAACTTTCTGAACCCCTCTTCGGGCTAAGTGTTTTCATTATTGGAGTATTCTCTTCACAATGAACCCTGCTTCTTTTTCCTTTGTAGATAATAAGCCCCAAATCAATTTTGCAAGTGAAGACAGAGTTTCTAGTGGAAGAAGTTGGAATAGGGAGCTCCTAAGGTGTTAAAGTAGGGGATGCTTCCTTGGAAAAAGGGAGGGGTGGGGAAGATGGGAAATGTGATAGGGTTGGATTTGACCAATTGACTTCAATTTAAGTCCCCTCTGTGATACAGGAATATTGTTATCTGCCTCTTCTGTCATGGAATCTGTCAGGAAGTTGGAGCTGAAGCTTTGTCGCTGAGCTGGTTCCATATCTGTGGTTACATGTCATGCTCTGCAGCGTTGCGTGGGGGCATAAAATCCCCTTACCTTTTGCATAAGCCTCTTAGGGACCATGGCCCTCTTGCCTCCACAGGGGCACGGGGTTTCCTCTCACTCTCTCCTGCCCTCTGGGACAGGGTTCAGCTCAGGCCGTTACGTCCCTTCCTGATGCAGGCTTTTATATCCCTGATGTCAGCGGTGATACGCGGCCTTGTGCCCTCCCTGATAACAACCACACCGCTCTATTAATAGTCAGGGAAGTTAACCTGCTCATTTCTGCCTCCACGCTGCCCACCCACTGCCCTCCAGTCCTGGGCGTTACAGCCCATCACTAAAAGCCCCCGCAGCTGACCAGCCCTGTGAGTGGATGCAGCTCCCATGGTCACCATGGTGTGGAATAGCGGGGCGCTGCTCCTCGCCGGGGGAGGGAAGGTGGGGTTACAGCGGAGTCGCACGTGGACAGCAGCCATTGCGCATCCCGTACCTGCCCTGAGATGCTGTTGCACACTGGGATAGCTGGCATTGGGTCAAACACTGGCCAAGGAGGGAAGAGGGGACACGTACCCGTGACCCCCTTCGCTTCGTACCAGGGGAGCATGGCGTGACTAGGCACGAAAGACAGCTGCAGCCTTTTTCCCGTGCCCATGCTCCGTTAAGTCTTTTGCGTGCTTGGGAGCAGGGAAAGGTGTAGTGGTTGTCTTAGGGTTGTCTCCCTCTTTTCCACCTGCAAGGAATTGAGAGGCACCCTCTGCAGAAGAGTGTTCCCTGTCTCCTGGGACATGGCAGTGATGCCTATCAGCTGTAACCTGCCCGATGTCGCTGCCTCGTTCCCAGCAAGCCGGCAGGGAAGGAGAAAGGGGGCTTTTGTGCTGCAGGGCTTGGAAAAGAGGCGATTCCTCTGGCACGAGCCGGGTGCAGGCTTCCCTGTGAAGGCAGGGAGCGCAGGGCTGTGCTGCTCGGTGACTAATGAATGAATGAATGATGTCACCAGGTTGGTTCCTGAGGCAGGAAATCCATCTGAAAGAGTTCAGTTTCAGTACAGAAAGTGGAGTTCCGTGCACGGAGTAAGCCGAAAGTAGGCAGGAATTCCTTGTGTCGCTCCTTTCCAAGCTCTTGAGAAAGAAATTCAAGTGGGTGTTAGTCCCTCCCCATTCCCCACTAAAACCAAAACAAACCAGCAACTTTCCCTCCGGTTAAACGCTGGCTTTTCCCGGTGCCCGCCCGCCCGGGGCGGGAAGGGGAGCGCT
>NW_010227490.1:10064-16194 GCF_000690775.1 Eurypyga helias | reverse complement strand
GTGAGGTGAGGGGGTGGTGTACGCGGGACGGGAGCTCGGCGAAGGGAGAGCATCGGTTGGTTATGGGGTTAACTTTCGGTCGGGTGGCTTTTGGAGCGTGCCGTGAGGTTACGCGGTGGACACATGTCTCTGGTCGTTAATGCTGCTTCTGGTAGTTCGTGGCCGAAAATTAAATACGGTTCACTTGATTTAAACGTCCCCGCTCTGCTGCCCCGATGGCGGTCCCTTTTCCATGGGCAGCCTTGCGCGTATGGCGTGATAAGCTGCCCTGCGAGAGCTAGCTTTGGATAGGACAATTTCAGCGATTTCCTTCACCATCTGTTTATTGTATTTGTACGTAATTGTCGGCTACAGAAAGTCCCTTATCGGGGAGAGCAGGGGAGGTCTCCTTTTTCCTTCTTTCTTTAGTGGACGGTAGAAATGATTTGTCTTTTGTTTCTTATCCCCTTTCTTCCCTATTAGCATTGCGTTCACAAAAAGATCGTCTGATATTGAAAGAAAAATACTTGGTAGCGTTGAAGCACTGAATTTATAACTTTTGTATTAATTATATGTGCATTTTAATGAAAGTGTTACCATTTGTTGTTACTATGGCTGTCTGCCTTTGCTAGGATATTAATAATGAAGCCCAAGTGAGTTTGCTCACACATCTAATTAAAAAGAAGGGGGGGAAAAAAAAAAAAGAAATTCCCCTGACGAGTGGAAAAAAAACTCCACCCAAACCCAAAAATCTGCTGAAGTGTCTTCTTTACGCAAAGTGGAAGGACAGCGCAGCTTATTTTTACCTGGTGTTTCCTGGTATCTTGATTTCCACGAATAACTACTTTTTACATGTTTAGCTCCTCGGTAGTTTGTTGTGCTGACATCGGACTAGCTTGGCTATTACTATTTCAGAGTTAGATGTCATTGATTCTTAAAATATCTGAGAACCATGTAATAAGATGGTGTGATTTTAATAATTTGAAAATTAAGACATGGATCAGGAGAGGATGCTTTAAGTGTCTGTTAATAAGGAAAGTACCTATTAATGCATAAGAAAGAATGTTTAAATTATTGTACATACACATTTTTATATTGTGTATTTTTAATCCTAAAGCTATATGGAAAATAAAAACTATTTTCCTTCTTAGTAGACTTTCATCCTGAAAGAATATATGTACTTAAAAGGGTGAATACATTATTGACATTTCTCTACTTTTTTAATGGGCTGTGTGATTTTTGGATTACAATTTTAAACATCTGGATGGAAACTAGGCGAGATATATATGTACACACACACATATATATACACGTACACACACACATATACATATATATAATCTGAGGTCAGGACTAAATTGGTTCATGCTGAGAAAAATCTTTGTACCTCTATATGATTCCTCTCCTAAAAAGATCTGGTTAAATACTACTAATTTGAATTTTGAGGGAGGACCCCATTTTGTAACTGGTTATATGGGAGTGGATGACTGTGATAGACAACATTTTATTTATGTCATATCTAATTGCTGAAGCTAGATTTAATTAGTTTGTTGAGAATGTACTTTGAAGATGTAAAGTGATTTGTAAGTGCAAGTGTCGTCATGTGGTTTTAATAAGACACTTGTCCCTTTAGTGTTAAGCATCACCACAGTTCTATGGAACAGACTGTTGATGGATTGAACCTTAGAACTTATAGACCTTGGATCTAAATTGGCCAAGAATGCTCTTGGGGGGAATGCACAGTGAAGTTGTATTTTACTTTTCCTCTACTAAAGTAATAGTGTAGGTGAAACCTAGTCAAAGGGAACTCTTGCCATTTAATGTCAGTGCTGCCATGATGTTAGAAAAAACCCACAAGCTACAGACATATCCAGGAGCAGTAGTCAGAGCATGTATTCAGTTTGAAGCTTCATACGCTGTGCTGCGTTTCATATGCCTTTTTACCTGAAATGTATTTTCTCTGACTTTTCTCTGACTTGTCTTCAAAAACAAACCAAAGGTAGCTTCAGTAACTGTTGTTATTATTCAAAATGTAATTTTAATGTATGTGATTTTTTTTTTCCCCTGATTTCTTAATTTTTTTTTGTAGGTACTGAGTTTGTGCTCTGAAGGTTGCAAGAAAGTAATTTTTCATGTTCCTTCTGAACTAGAGGCTGACACATTAGTTGGCAGAGGTGAGAAACGTCAAGATGTCCATCTTAACAATACAACGTTACACCTTTGCAGGAGATGCTGTTAAAAGTGAAGGAGGCTTTTTTTTTTTTTAAATGGAATGAATGGATGACTGGACAGCCAGCTGAACAGCTAGATCAGCGTTTTTATGAAGGATACGCCCTATGTTTGTTATGGATTTGAACACCGTCTCTGTGCATCCATTTAACTTTTGCATAAACAGCCATTGTCAGGTTACAGTATTTATTTTATAACTGGAATTGCAGAGTTTAATGTTTTCAAAGCTTGGAGTCTAGAGCTTAGTATTTAAATAAGTGTCTTGATATTCCAAAGTGCACCCATAGACTACAGAATCACATGAAAAAGGCAGTAAGTCATTTGGATAATGGAAAAGTTAAAAAAAAAAAAAGAAAAAAGACACCCCCCTCCCTCCAAACAAACAACAAAAAAACCAAAACACCACCAAAAACCCAAACAAACAGAACCCCAAAGCACCACCAACAAAAAAACCTACCCCAAACAAACAAAGAAAAAAACCCCAGGAAAACTCACCAAACCAAAAACAATGAGAACAACAAAACCACACAGAAGACAAAACCCATGCAACCAAGCATCCAGAAACTGCTGCTCTGTGAAACACAGATGTGACCCCTCAGTGGTGCTGGGGCATTCAGGGCACGCAAGAGGATGTTTTGCAAAGATGTCCTGCGTGCATGTGTGGATGGGAGAGTGCTCCTGTTTGACTGGATGGTCTCTGTCAGTTTAGGACAGCGTGAAGGTGGCTGAGAGAAATAGGGGAAATCAGAATGCACCCCACTCCTTTTTTTTTTTTTTTTGGTATTTTTTTCAGATTAGTCTTTGAAAGGCTGCTTTTAAAGCTGTGGCACAGCAGCTGCTACAGGGTTCTGTGTTGCCTGAGACTGAATTTAAGGATTCAGAGGTACACTGTGAGTCCTAGGACAAAGAGTAATATGCTCCAAATATGTAATCCTAATCCACATTCTTCAGAAGGAACAAATAAAGTGGGTTAGTAGTTCATCATAATTCAAGTGCTCAGAAAATCTGGTTTTAAAAATGAAAGTTCATTGACTTTACAGTTAAATTTAAAAATGAAGGGTTGCTACAGCTGTTTAAGTATTCAGCATGTTCTCAGAGGCTTCAGCATTTCTCTGTGTAAATAAACGTAATTTCTATAAAAACAAAACTTCATGTTTATTGCAGTGCTATAAAAGAAATCGTATAATAGTGAACTTACACTTTTTTTTTTCCCTAAACATTTAACAAAACCTTTATAGCTTGGATGACATTACTTAAATATTTATTGAGAAAGCATAATATATTTTTGCATTGATACAAGGACCATACCTTGACAGTAAAATGAGTCAGGATTTTTCTGGTTGTTCTAAGGTTTTTTATATTTCTGACTTACGCAACGTATATGAGATGCTGTAAAGAAAAGAGATCTCACAAAGCTATTGTTAACAGAGCATAATGTTGACTCACATAATCATCATAAACAAAGTCTCCAATCTGGGTTTTTTTGAAATGTAGTGCTGTAATACGCAGCACTATGAGACAACTTTAAGCTAGGTAGTGATATTCTCTTTACTACTAAATTTTCATTGTACAGATTGACAAGAGAGAGGAGATGCTGTACTATAGTAAGACTAGAAAATGTTTAATTGAGCAGTTAAAAGAGAATAAGGAAGAAATAATGTCATATTTAAAATTACGCTTCCCATCTGTCCTTGCATTCTTGAAAGAGAAATTAAATTTAGTTTATTGAAAACATCATCTACCTATATGAAGTTCTGAATCTGCTCCTCTGGGAATTTTGCAATCAGCTTTCATTGAGCAAGGTCCCATCCACTATGATATCATTGAAGGAGTATTAAAAAGATTTGATTTTTGAGAGCAGGATACTGACAACTTTTGTACTCTGAAAAGCTCATTTGTCTAGGGTGTCAAATTGTTCTTGCTTGGTGCTGTGGTCCTGTTGCAGTTGATTATGATTATTCTGATTTTGCCTTTTTTCCAACTGTAGTATTGCATTGGTCACTGATGAACCAAGTTTATTGAAGTGCATTAACATTTAAAGTGACAGCAAATGCAGTAAAAAAGACGTGACAAGTATGCTGAATTTAGTTGGTACTTCCTATAAACTGCATGGGATTCTGTCATGTACATATTAAAAAATTGCCAATTGTTTGTTCTAGAGTTTGTCTTTATCTCTCTCATCTGTCTGCCTCATAATTTAAAGGCCTTTGTCCTCCCAAGACTATTAAATCACATAGTAAATCATCAGTGCTTTCCTCCTGAGGGCAAAACATCCAGGATGTAATATTGTCATTGTGCATTTGCATTAATTAATCATTTCCACTGATTTTGTGGGTCATGGAGCAAAAGGCAAAGGTAATAGCTACTGATCCAATAATGAGCATGTCTACAATGTTTTTTTCAAATGAATGTATTAGTTCATCTCTGATGCTTCAATAATTTTACTAGTGTAGCAGTGTCTTGTTGAAAGATATCCATGAAGCACCCATGTCCTTCATGAAACACTTCTATGAATTTCCACTCTTGTTCATAAACTTGGTCAAATCTGAGTGCATAAATGTGTTTTAGAATCTGTAATTGTGATGCTTAAACACTGAATGGCCAAATTTTGAAGACTCCATGTGCCAGTAAATTTAATTTTTATTTAGGGCATGTTTTTTTCTTGTTTTGTGAGGAATATTATTGTTTTAGTGTTTGAGTTATTGTCTGAATATTTTTTTCTTACAGTTGATTTGAAAGAATGCCTTCAGTCTGCAGAGTTTATCAGTTCCAGTGATGGGAATTTCAAAATTCTAGAGGATGGTTCTGTGTACACAACATCTGCTGTTTCTTTGTCCGCTCAGAAAAAGACTTTTAGCATATTACTTAAAGATATTCAAGAACATGTGCAAAAGAAAATACATGTTAGTTTGGTGGAAGAAGAAAAAAAGGTGAGCTTCTAATTTCAAGATACCTTACTAATTTGAAATACTGTTTTCAGATGTGCTGGTTTTGGTCAGGACAGAGGTAATTTTCTTCACAGTAGCTGGTATGAGGTTATGTTTTGGATTTGCCCTGAGAAGGCAGGTACTGCTGATTGTTAGTATCACTATCAATTCATTTATACTCAACTA
Source organism: Eurypyga helias (assembly GCF_000690775.1). Taxonomy (NCBI): domain Eukaryota; kingdom Metazoa; phylum Chordata; class Aves; order Eurypygiformes; family Eurypygidae; genus Eurypyga; species Eurypyga helias. Next base: position 10,873 of record NW_010227490.1, on the reverse strand, counting down.
TAAAATTATTCTTATCTCAATCCACAAGTTTCTTCGTGTCATGCTCCCATTCTCTTCCTCTGCTGGAGTGAGGGGGGGAGGTGAGCGAGCGTCTGTGTGGTACTTAATTACTACCTGGGGTGAAACTGCGACAACAGAGTACAGCTTCGTGTTGGGTAACTAGTTAAATTTTGGATTTCAAATGATCAGGCAAAGTATTCTGGTGTAGAGTGCATTCTAATTTAGCAGTTATTGATTACTGTGTCGCTTAAGTCAGCAAACTTCCTTTCTGAGATGGGAGATGCTAGCAAAGAGCCTAATCAGGAATGGCAAGAATCTTGAAAGCCATGTTTGATGAATTAAAGCAGACTTTATTAATGCAAAGTACTACAACGAATAATAATAATTAAAAAAAAAAATCATCTCTTGGCATACTCTCACAGATATAATCACAAATCAAGACCTTGGAAAAAGAAATGGTCAGTGGGAATGGAGGGGAAAAAAAGATAGAAGCGCAAAACAGTAATTAAGCAATAGTATGCACAGTGAAAAGTATATGGATACATTCCTGCCTGTCTTTTTATCTTCTAGACTGAGACACAGAAGACCAGGCATGCTAGAGATACGGTTCTCAAGCGAACTAAAAGAAGGTGGGGCCCTATTCCATCTGTTGTGATGGAGAACTCGATCGGACCTTTTCCACAACAAATACAGCAGGTATATTTCATATGAATCCTAATTTTATGACACAAGCTGGTTTGTATGTGACTTGTATGATAAAAGAAGAACAAATTGACCCCTCTTTTATTACCTACTCATGCCATTCCTGC
>NW_010227490.1:0-10033 GCF_000690775.1 Eurypyga helias | reverse complement strand
CTGCTATTATTCCTGTCTTGTTCTATCCTGTTCATGGTGTATCTTGTGATTTTGTCACTGCAATAACTCGTGATCATGGTTGTTGAGGTGAACTGGAAATGTGCAAAAGTTGTAAAAATGAGAGAGGCATACTATCAGAAGAGAGCTCTTTGACCTGGAAATCAGTGAAGTGTGTAATTAAAAACAAAACAAAAAACCAAAACAAACAAAAAAACACCCACCCACGGTGACCACTACCACCGAACAACCCCCCTCAAAACATTGCCTAAAAAACGTTTTGTAGACACAGAGTGGGGGAAGTCTTACCTGTATGTCTACATCCTTTCTGGAGCTCAAGGTGTATACCTGTAGCACTGAAGACTGATTATGGCCCATATTATTAGGAAAACTACTTACTGTAAGAAAACAAGTAGGCATGAAAGGGAAATGCAAGTACTAAAATTATCATACATCCATCTAGGCTGCACTAGATTATGGAGTGGTTGGTAGCAGATGTGCAGAGACAAGTGTAATAACAGTGTCTGTGTAGAGCAATCATTCTCCTAATCTTACTTTACTCACAAAAGTTAGGAAGGTATTTGGGGAGGAGAGTGTTTCTAAGTAGATAACTGCTAATGTTACCTCCTGGGTGCTTGTAATGAGATGCAGAGAGGCTGTCTGAATTGATGTAGCTCTGGACTATATTCCAAGTGGTCTTCCCTCCCTGCAAACCACGTTCTCAGAGTGCACTAAAACCAAGATCTCTTTAACAAGGACAGAAAATAATAAGCCATCTGTATCTGAATGTGCCTTGTATATGCAGTATTCTAGAGCAATTATATTTCAAGGTGTTTTTTATGCATACTGTAATTTCTTTAATTGTTTGATAGTCCTAAACATTTCTGAGGTTGAATGAAATACCCCTTCCTGTGTACACACATTATAAAGGAAGGCAGTTACATGGCAAGCTGGTCTACTATTCTATGAATTTTAAACTACTGAAGGAGTTGAAGTAAATCAAGTTTTGGCTTTCTTCTTTTGAAGAGTTCCTTCTTGTGCTAAATATGATAATGGAAAAGGTGAAAATGTATTAGAATGATGCTACTGTTTTTCCTTGGGCTTAAAACCATTTATTTTACAGATCCAGTCAGACACAGCTCAGAACTACACCATTTATTATTCTGCAAGTGGACCAGGAATTGATCAAGATCCAAAGGGTTTGTTTTACATAGAGAGAGAAACTGGAAATATCTTTGCTACTCGTGCAGTAGACCGTGAACAATATCCAAGCTTTCAGGTACAGGCCTAAATTGTGCAAATACAATTGAATCTCTTTCTTCTGTCATACATATATTTGAATCTGACCTGTGGGGGAAACAGGGAGCAGACAAGGTCGGGAATCAGCGATTTGTTCTGACTAATGTCTTTGGTGTTGTAGAGATGAAATCGGTGACAAATAAAGAAACAGCTAGTCATCTAGATCTTGAGAGTAGTTTTGTTTTTCACTGCTTAGATTCTAATCACAGCACAAATGTAGTGAGCTATTGGATTTGTGTCACTTCTGGGAAGGTTTTGAAGTTATCCCAGGGTTCTTCAGGGAAGTTTGGAAATGTCTACATAAAACCAAGATAGTGAAAAACTCTAGACAGCTGTGGTCTTTTTGAACATCTTTTACTCGAGCTCTTCAGTTTTGGTATTTTGTTAACAAGGTGCACTGCTCTCTCTACTGGCTGAGAAGTGTAATAAGAACAGTAGAAACACTTCTAAATAGTGAGGTTATTTGCACTACCTATTACTGCATTTATTAGATTATGTTGTAATGGGCAAATAGTTTTGCTGATGTTCTTAATTTTGTTCCATATAGCAATATTTACATCTAAATTTTTGGTAAGACTGAGATTGCCTCAGACACCTGGGAAAGCATGTTTTTAAGAGACATGGAAAAAGTGTTTGACAGAGCTGGGGAAAGGGAAACCAAAAGTGATTCAAATACTTGTAGTGGGAATAATGGAAAAGAGAAAGACTGGAAAGCATTTAAAGGTTTTGTGTTGCTGTCATTTTGAGATATCAATCACTTCCCCTTCCGCGTGACTGAAGAGCCTGGTCTTGAGAAGGATATGCTTGGTATGCTGTAGTTCATTTTATTGACTCCTCTGTTGAACTGAGAGTGTAATTTTTTTTTTTTTTTCTGTTGCTTAAGCCTTAGGTGAATTACTGAATTTGTCTTACAGATTATTTGCTTTGCAACCACTGCAGATGGTTATTCACCAGAGGTACCACTTGTGCATACAATCAAGATAGAGGATGATAATGATAATGCTCCAGAGTTTTCTCAAAGTTCTTACAAATTTTTTGTTCTTGAAAATTGCAAATCTGGTAAGAATTGTTTTAAATCAGTGAACACTACTCAGCTCAGTTATGTTCTGGTATGACTGGATGTAATCTTGTCATTTAATCAATTTCAGTAGGATTTCCTAAAGAGTATTTCAAATTCAACATTTGCTGTAAAGAAAAGAGCAACTCAAGAATCCTTAATGACTAGAAATTCCAAAATGCCATGTCAATTATGGTGAAAAGTATTATTTAAAAAAGAATTTTTTAAAAACTGAGATGATTAAATGTTCCTAAAATGGTCTAAGAACTTCAGAACATTATTCGTTTCATGTTATCCTGAATCACCTATGTCCATGAAATGTTTTGATTGGCAGAACAACAGTTTTTAACATATTAGTTTCTTAAACAACTAAATCTGTGGTGTTTGAAGGTGTAAGCTTATTCAAAGGCATTTGACACTATTTGTCTGAGCTGATGAGCTAAGGTAAGATTCTTCCTGGGACAGGGAGAGAGGGGAAAGTCTTGCTTCTGCTCTTATTTTATAAAAGGAAGGGACTTGCACATTACTGACTTAATGTGTGCTTGTAACAGAGGACAAAAACAGGGAGAAAGGTAGACCCCAGAGAATAGGTAATGCAAAAGCTGTGGTTTGCCATTCCTCGCTCATCTCCTAGGCTAGGGCTGTAGTGTGGAGAAAGTCTAATTTGCTTCACAAAAAAAGGAAGTGAAGTGTCTTCCTGTTCACCCCAAAACACCAGTTGCATTTCTTTCTCTGAGCTGCTCTACTTCTTATTGGGCAAGTTACTGATTCAAAGTGAAGATCCAAAACCACTTGGGATGGTACAGCATAGGGATGAAGTACATCAGTGCTCCCTGAGAGGCAGTACTGCAGTTTGAACCATGTCAGAAAGAACCGAACCTCCTCTTCCATCTCCCCGGCAACTCCTTTTTAGCTGTGTTTGGGCTGCTTAGTTACAAGTCATTGTCAAAAAAGCTAACTGAAATTTAAAGTTGTAGTATTTCTTTTGACTATTATTTCTGAGAGCTGTGATATTGACAACTTTGTCTAAGAAAGGAAAAAATACCTAGAGGATTAAAATAGACCATTTTACACTATTACTGTATTTTTACTACTATTTACTGTGTTTTAATGTTATCTTCATTTAGACCTAAGTGATGAAATAGGTGTTTTAATGTATCTAAAATACAAATATCTGTTCATATAACTTATTTACAGATTTTTCTGGAACTAAAATCTGCTGTATTGTATTCACAGGTGAACGTGTTGGGCAAGTGATTGCAGAGGACAAAGACGAGCCTCATACTCTGCATACTAAGTTGAAATACAGCATTTTAGGAAGTGCAGCAAGACAATTATTTAATATACATCCTGATACAGGTGTCATAACAGTAGCAACACCGCACTTGGACAGAGAGGTGAACTTGCCTGAAGCACCTTTAGCTGTCATCTAGTGCACACAGAATTAGTGTGGAACTCTGAATCTAGTGCAACTCTGAATTGCTGGCACGGGAGTTGCCAGTTAAACAATTTCTGTTACCCTTTTTTTTGTTTCCCTCTCTATGGAGCTTCCAAATCTTTCCAGAGACCTGTAATCGGTCCAAAGAGTTTCTGCGTAGATCTACTATATTCTAACTAATTTTGGCAGGGGACCTCCCGCTACAGTCCTATTCAGCCTATGGACTGAAAATCCTATGGATTTTTATCCTTTCACTGCTCATTAACCTCATAAGCCACTGTTCCTACCTAATCAAGCTCTGTCTGAGGTGCTGCTTGCTTCATTACAGGGAAGATGAACCAACTTTTCTGAGTCATCCTATACTCAACAGAAATATCTCCAGTATCTGAAGCCTAAACAGCAATATAATATTTCTTAAAATTAATGCTCAAACCATTTATTCTTATCACCTTACTTTCAAGTAAACAAGATACAGAAGGTCTTAATTTTTATTTTATTTGAGGGTTTGGGAGTTGGATAAAATCTCATGTGAGAGGTTGTTTATGCTAGAAAAACTGACAGGCATGTGTAATTCAAAATAATATTTCTAGCATAAGACAACCATTCTAGAAAAAAAGCCCTGTTACAGGCACATCTTTTTTGAGGATAAAGAGTCATATTCTGGCATACTTATGTTGCTTTATGACTGAAAATCCATGTTAGCCGTGTGCTGCAAAATTGGGCACTTACAGGTCCACTGTTCAACTTTTTTAGCAAGAGGCAAATGCAGCGATGGTGAGCATCACCATGGCTTCTAACGAAACAATCACAGTGTCTACTGAGGGAAGGAGAGCTTGAAAAATTACTCCACTGCCTATCTTCTAAAGATAAACCTGAGAAACCTAGTGCTACTTCCAGGCATTTGGAACTGGAGTTACTGTCTTGATTTTCAAACTCCCTCATTTTGTGTCCAGTTCCCCTTCTCTGGGTTGTTCAGGTATAAAGGCTAAAAAAAAAAATAAATCCTTCTGCTGTTGTGGCTCAAGTCAGGATTTTAGTGGGCTGCTTATCAGTGATCCCCCTGGAACTGATAAGGGCACTGACATCTTCTGTGCCAGAACTGTGCCAAATGGCAGGCATCACCTTGTTAGGTATAGCCCAAACAAAGGCTGATTGCAGCACCATTCTGGTCATCTTCACTGAAATAAGAGACATGCACTGAAACAATTTAACAGCTGGAAATCTAAGGGACCATTCTGCCATTCCAAAGGGGAGACATAGCAGGTGAAAGTGCATCATTTGTATCTTTCAAAACCTCAGGTAATTGGAAAATAATGCTGACATTGTCAGAAGGTTTATTTGCTACAGGATATAGCGTACACATTACTAACAGATGCAGAATTCAGCGTTGATTAGCCACTGAAAAATATTTTACTTGTTTCCCTGTTGGTAATATAGGGAAAAAGCCCCAAATCTAATTGCCTCATTTTGTAGGGGACCACTGAATTTAGAGCAGATTTGGGGAACAAGAGTAAAATATTTAGTTCTACTCCTTGTGTGTAACTCTGTGATTAAAAAAATGAGTATGTTAAACTTCTGTATGCTTTTATTCATCTTTTCAGAATAAACCCGATTATCTAATTCAAATTGAAGCAAGAGACCTGAATGGTCATCGGTTTGGTTTGTGCTCTACAGCAGAAGTTATGGTTGCCCTTAGGGATGTAAATGACAACGCACCATACTTTAAACAGACACAAGTAAGTCTTCATAAATGAAATGTCTGTAAAATGGTAAAAAAATAAAGGACTATTTTTATCCCCTTTCTAATTTCCTGGTGGGCAGTCTCTCAAAAATGAAGCCTAATATCCTAAGGCACTTAGTGCCAATATAGACATTTGAGAATGCCTTGTTGGTTGTTGTGCTGGTTAGTTATTAGGCCTACTGGGAGGTTGTAGAGAGGTGGGAGCCGGCCTGTTCAACCAAGTAACAAGTGATAGAACAAAAGGAAATGTTTTCAGGTTGTGCCAAAGGAAGTTTAGATTAACTATTAGGAAGAATTTCTATAATGAAAGGGTCATTAGGCATTGGAACGTGTTGCTCAGGGCAATGGTGGAGTCCACATCTCTAGAGGTTTTGAGAAGTTGTGTAGGTCTAGTGCTTAGGAAAAAACCCATAGGATCATCTAGTCCAATCATTAACCTAACACTGACAAGTCCTGCACTAAATCATGCCCCTATCTAGGTGATTCTGTGATTATAATTTTGAATCATTTGCCTTACGTCCATTGGGAGAAAGCTGACATAACCCATTCATTCTCTTCTGCTGCAACACATAGTCTTAGAAATCCCATAATCTAAGCATTTTCGGAGAGGGAACAGATTAATTCCTAAGCATTATCATGACCAGCATTATCCAGTTGGTGGCTGGTCATAAGTGATTTTCTCCAAGGCTCAGTACTGGGGCCAGTTCTGTTCAATTATCTTTATCAGTGACGTGGATGAGGGGATCAGGTGCACCCTCAGTAAGTTTGTAGATGACACTGAGTTGGGCAGGAGTGTTGATCTTCTTGATGGTAAGGCAGCTCTACAGAGGGATCTGGACAAGCTGGAACAATGGTCTGAGGTCAGCTGTGTGAGGTTCAACAAGGCCAAGTGCTGGGTCCTGCACTTGGGTCACAGTAACGTCCTGTGACACTACAGGCTTGGGGACGAGTGGCTGGAAAGCTGCCCAGTGGAAAAGGACCTGGGGGTTTTGGCTGACAGCTGGGTGAATGTGAGCCAGCAGCGTGTCCAGGTGGCCAAGAATGCCAATGGCATCCTGGCCTGCATCAGGAACAGTGTGGCCAGCAGGACTAGAAGGGATTGTTCCCCTGTACCGGGCACTGGTGAGGCTGCACCTCAAATCCTGAGTTCAGTTTTGGGCACCTCGCTACAAGAAAGACATTGAGGTGCTGGAGTGTGTCCAGAGAAGGGCAGCAGAGCTGGGGAAGGGTCTGGAGCACAAGTCCTGTGAGAAGTGTCTGAGGAAGCTGGGATGGAGAAGAAGAGAGTGAGGGGAGACCTTATTACTCTGTACAACTACCTGGAGGGAGGCTGCAGAGTTGAGTGCTGGTTTATTCTCCCAATTGACAAGTGATAGCACAAGAAGAAATGACCTCAAGTTGTGCCAGGGCAGGTTTAAGATTTGATATTCGGAAAATTTTTTTCACTAAAAGGGTTATCTGGTGTTGGAACAGGCTGCCCAGGGAAATGATTGAGTCACTGTCCCTGGAAGTATTTAAGTGGAGGAGGTGCTTAGGGACATGTTTTAGTGGTGGTATTAGCAGTATGAGGTTAACAGTTGAACTTGATTATCTGAAAGGTCTTGTCTAAGATTTGATGACTCTATAACCTTTTTACCATTTGACCAGTTTTTGGCTGCTTCTGTGCTGCAAATGAAAATATTAGTGTCAGTGAAGTTGGTGCAAGGATTTTTACCAACTTTTTTCTATGGTCTTCCAATTTTTGTTTTCTTCTATAGAAGTATTGTTTAAACCACTTCATATTCACCGATTGCTATAGCTCAGCATTAGTTATTGGCTTATTGCAGCCATCTGAATTATTCAGGACAGAGAGTATGTCTCAACAATGTGTTCAGCTCCAATACCACAGGAGATTTTGTATTACAAAATTTATGAAAAATAATTCACTATCCATGAGGAATACACGTACCTTATCCTTTCCACTCACTGCTGTAGAATATCATCAGTAATATTAATTCAGAATCACTCTTACCTGTGCTTCTTGAGCTTGTACAGAATAACAGCTCTTAAAGATTAAAAAAAATGAGAAAAATCCTTTCATCCTTTGCCATTCATGTAGAGATGTATTTCACCCTTCTTGGCTTTTTATCAAGTTCTTGTGTTGTGTGTTTGGGTTTTTTTATTTGACCCAATTACTTTTCTAATGTTCACTTTGATATTGTTGTATGCAAATTAGCATCTATAGCTAATAGCTATGTAGCTGAAGGGAACTGTGCTAATCTACCTTTTCTGGAAGGATAATTACAGGCTTAGTGATAGTTTGAGTGTGTGAGGGAGCTGGGGCTTCAACTGTGCTGGCAGTAAAAGCTTATTGTTGCACTTGGATATAAAGGAGGAGTGAGTGAAACATGATGATGTCTGAAAACAACATAAATCATTGCAGCAGCTTCGTAAACTGACTCATTGGGCTTAAGTAGTCTTATTTAAATTCAGTGTTCTTCAGTCCTGCTTTATGGAACAGTATTCTCTTTTTTTTTTTTTAATATTCCAAGTATGAAACACAAGTGGAGGAAAACAGAGAACATGTAGAAATACTGCGTGTGTCTGTTGTTGATCTTGATGAACCTGATTCACCTGGGTCTAGAGCAGTGTATGAAATTATAAGAGGAAATGATGATCAGTCCTTTGAAATTACAACAGACAAAAACACAAATGAAGGAATACTGTGTGTTGTTAAGGTAAGTAAAAGTGGAACTGTTAGAGGAAAAGTTGTGTGTCTTCAGATGTTGCTTTTAAAAATGAGTTGTATGCTATTGATTTTATTCAAAGAATATCTGTAACTATCAGTTAAATCATGCTTTCTTCTGGATCTGAGGATCATGTGTGATATTTAACCTACAAATCTCACCTTCCAGAGTACTCCAGTTTTGTGTGCACAGGATTCAAGGAATTCCCTTTGTTTTGTCGTTTCAGAAGACCTTAGGGCTTTTGCTTGGTTCCAAAGTTGGAGTTACTTAGACTTAGGGATGTAACAGAGGAATGCTTCATGTCTGGGTTTTTAACAGAAATGGGAATGTGGCAAAGGAAGGCAAAGATGAGCATCTACTCCAATCTTGTTCTTTCTGAGAGTTGATTAAACTTACTAACTCAGCATAAAACTCTGAGTTTTATTTTTCAGGGTAGTGTCTTCAGGTTTGTTTTTCTGCATGCAAGGGGGTTTGCATACACATAGTACTATGTGTTAGTTTAGTTACTTGTTATATACAGTACTTCACTGTGATGTGAGCTAGAAGGACCATTGTACCTGTACTCCAGCATGTCGCTCTGCCTGTTCATGCCTCTCTTTCATTATCTGTTAAAACTGCAACAACAGGTAACTTCCAATGAGCAGAGAACACTAATATTAAAATTTGGAAGTGTAAAACGTAAAGGTAGAGATGCCAGTTAAATTTGTGGCTTTTATTTATTATCTTCTTTGTTGCTGGTAATCATTAGAGATTTTTCTAAAACTATGTCCCTAGTATACTAACCCAGCTGAAATTCCTTATTTCACGTTACTTAATGTAATACTGTAGTAGACGAGAGAGTATTATGACTTAAGAATGTAAATAGCAATATTAAAGGCATATTACGACCTTGGAGAAGGTGTCTGAAGAATAAATGGTAGATACTGTTCAACCCCACAAGTTCAGATGTATTTGCAATGGGTGAAGTCTTACTAGAAAATAAATCTAGGTGCTAGCAAGAAGTGTTATTGACTTGTACTGAAAAGGAAGCACATGTAACCTAAAACAGTGGCCAACTAGATATGGAGGAGAAAATTCCACCCGCCCCACCCCCCCCAATTTAATTCTTATCTCAGTTCTATTAGTACGTGACTATGAGTACTCATTTAAAATTTTACAGTGGTACTGCTTACCTTATTGGGGGTAGCTTCTCAGGTTCTTTTCTTTGACTAACTTAAAACTAACTTCTTTTTTTTATCATGTCTCTTTACTGTGTCTCAAACTGGATGTTCAAAAATGATGGCCGAATTCTTTTGTGAATAAATGTGGTACAGTTTTTTATTTAGTGTTTGGGCAGTGAATACAATACCAAGTTTTGTGTTAGTCTGAAGGAAAAAAACCAACACCCCACCTTTGTTATAGGGACTGGACTATGAAAGCGGCAAGCAAAGGATCCTTGTGATTACAGTCAACAACGAGGCACCCTACTCTCTGGCACCACATTCACAACAAGTTTCCCAGAGCACCGCCTCTGTTAAAGTGAATGTCATGGATGTGGATGAGGGGCCGGTGTTTCGACCCTGTTTCTTTCGCATGGACGTTAAAGAATGTGAGGAAATTGGGGCAATTATTGGGAGATACCTAGCAGAAGATCCAGAAACTGGAAATAGTGAAGGCATATGGTATGAAACATTGCTATCTACTAGCTTATTTGGAGCACAGCATGTGTGGGAAATAGGAAAGGGGAAATTGTTGTTGATACTGAACATATCGTCAGCAAGTTTGCCGACGACACC
>NW_010227489.1:0-762 GCF_000690775.1 Eurypyga helias | reverse complement strand
AAAAAAAAAAAAAAAAAGTCATTCTCCTGGCTGCTGTGCCACTTTGGTACCTCACAGACTTCGACAGAGTCCTGGACAAGTGCCCACTGATGTCATGGAAACACTCAAATTACTGAGAATGATTCATGTCTATACTGTTCTCTTATCCTCCCACACACAAATAGAAGTAGATTTTAACCCTGACAACTTGTAATTTGCGGTGGGTTTAATTTTGTATCTGGATAAATATGTTTAACAACTAAAATTAAGATGGGCCTGCCTTGTGTCTGATACGACAGAAAAGATTACCGATACCCAGCATGTTCGAAGTACCTTGGACTTGCCTCCCCTCAAATCTTTCTTTCTGCCTTGCTCCAGGCCCTGAAATTCCTCAGGTCAATGGATATTGTCATTTGCCACATGCAGTTGAAGGGTGATTTTTAATGGATTCGGGTAGGTGCGCTGGCACAGCGGCTTTATCCGGGTGGCGCAGGGTTCGGTGTGGGGCTCTCAGCCCATCTCTCCTACGTGGGGGTACGCGTGAACCTGTCTCCTAGGCGCAGAGGTGTCCCCGGCATCTCTGGGAGTAACACGCGGAGATAAACCGAGCATCTGCTCCTTAGTAACTGGAACTGTGTCTTGTGGGTTTTATGCCCCAGCCTATCATAAAAACTTTAATTTTATGAGTGATTTTTACTGTGTTCTTGGATGTTTTGTTAGATAATACCTCTCCCCCCTGTGATTATCCTCACAGGTAGTATTTTCCTCAATCCCTTTAGTGGC
>NW_010227488.1:0-8750 GCF_000690775.1 Eurypyga helias | reverse complement strand
CCCAGAGAGCCCAAGAACCGCAGCCTGAGAACGATCACAGCAGATTGTGAACGAACACTATCAGCGATAGCACAACCGGGAAAAGTAAACAAACCCACCAACTCCCTCCCGAACGAGCCAGCACAGGAGATAGCAAAGCAGCTAACACAGAAGTCAGGGAGAGGGTTATCAAGTGTACGGGAGTGAACGAGAGAGATTAAGGGAGAGATGGCTCCTGGCCCCCCTCCTCGCCTCTGCCCCCAGCATGACATACTAAGGAATTAAATACTTCCTTGGTCAGTTTGTGTCAGCTGCCTGAACTGTGTGTCCCCTACGCTGCCTGTAGCGAGACAGTGAGAGCTGGGAACGCAGCTGCAGTATCAGAAGCAGAGAAAGACGGTGAATCTCATGTAGGCATTCCCCAGCGCCAGCTGAGAACTTATCAGTGCTGCCCTCTGCATCCAGGAAGACAGCTTCTTAGCAGCCAGGGTAAAGAGAGTTAACTCTTTCCTGATTGAACCCAGCACAGATGGTTTGAAAAAAAATGTATATGAGGGTGTATTTATATCGTGGTTTATTCCCAGCTAGCAAATAAGTACCACGCAGCTGCTCGCTCACCTCCCCATTTCTCCAGTTGAGGAGGGGAGTTAAAGACAAGGAAGCTTGTGGATTGAGATAAGAACAATTTAATAATTGAATATAAAAGAATAAAATAGTGATGCTAATAATATTAACGGTACTAATAATACTAACAATACTAAGAATATTATGCAATGAAAATAAGGGAAAATAAATGATATAATTGATCACCACCCACCAACTGATACACAGACAAATCCTGAGTAGTGAGAGACAGAGCCTGAGAGTGATCACAGCAGAGTCTGAGCAAGCCTCACAAGTGAGAGAGTGACTGAGAAAGTAGTTGGTGGGTTGGGGAGCTAACGAATGAGCAAAATTATGGCCCCCTGGCCCAGCCCCAGCTGATATAATGAGCATGATGTTCAATGGAATGAAATATTCCTTTGGTCAGTTTGGATTAGCTATCTGAACTGTGTGTTGTTGTGTGTTTTACTCCCACCAGCTGCTTGTAACAAGAAAGTTGGGGACACAGCTGCAGTATCAGTAGCTGAAAAAGTCCTTGAATTGGTAGAAACACTCCTTAGCAACAACTGAAGAACAATCAATGATTCTGTGAAAAGAAGTGTGGCCGGCAGGTCGAGGGAGGTGATTCTCCCCCTCTACTCAGTTCTCATGAGACCCTGCCTGGAGTACTGCATTCAGCTCTGGGGCCACCAGCATAGGAAGGACATGGACCTGTTGGAGTGAGCCCAGAGGAGGGCCACGAAGATGCTCAGAGGGCTGCAGCACCTCTCCTATGAAGAAAGGCTGAGAGGACTGGGCTTGTTCAGCCTGGAAAAGAGAAGGCTCCGGGGAGACCTTGGAGCAGCCTTCCAGTACCTGAATAGGGCCTAGAAGAATGCTGGAGGGGGACTTTGTACAAGGGCCTGTAGTGACAGGACAAGGGGTAGCGTGCTTAAATTGAAAGCATAGAGATTTAGATTAGGTATCAGGAAAATATTCTTCACAGAGAGCGTGGTGAAACACTGGAACAGGTTGCCCAGAGAAGTGGTGGATGCCCCATTCCTGGATGTGTTCTAGGCCAGGCTGGATGAGGCTTTGAGCAACCTGGTCTAGTGGAATGGCAGGGGTGTTGGAACTAGATGATCTTTAAGGTCCCTTCCAACACAAACCATTCTATGATTCTATGAAGAATAGGACTTATTCAGACTGGAGAAGATAGGGCTCCAAGGAGACCTTATAGCAGCCTTCCAATACCTGAAGTGGGCCTACAAGAAAGGTGGAGGGGAACTTTTTACAAGGGCCTATAGTGATAGGACAAGGGGCAATGGCTTTAAATTGAAAGAGAGTAATTTTACCTTGGACATCAGGCAAAAAAATTGTTCACGGAGAGCGTGATGATGCACTGGAACAGGTTGCCTGGAGAAATTTTTGGCCCTTCTAATTTTCTCTTTTCAAAGCCTAATAACATCCTTGCAGTCCTCCTGAGCTGCCTGCCCCTTCTTCCAGAGCTCGCAAGCTTCCCTTTTTTTCCTGAGTTCCATCCAAAGCTCTCTGTTCAGCCAGGCCAGTCTTCTACCCTGTTGGCTTGTCTTCCAGCACATGGGGAGGGCCTGCTCCTGTGCTTTTAAGACTTCCTTCTTGAAGAATGTCCAGCCTTCCTGGACTCCCTTGCCCCTCAGGACTGCCTCCCAAGGGACTCTGTCAACCAGGCCGAAGTCATCCCTCCAGAAGTCCAGGGTATCAGTTCTGCTGATCCCCCTCTTAACTTCCCCGAGAACTGAAAACTATCATTTCATGTTCCCTGTGCCCAAGATGACCTTGAACCATCACATCCCTGTTTTGCCAATTGATGGGGTCAATAGAAAGGACACAGACACCAAGTTAAAGTTAAGAAGATAAGCTTACTTTATTATAGTCTAAAGCAGCAGAAAGCATAAGCAAGGTAATGCACCTAATCACTACTAGTTAGCGATAGTGATTAAGAAGATACATCACCAATTGCCCTAATACTTTACCATCATCCAGATGTGTACATCAGCTGGGGAGCCCCATTACAGAGAAGGATCGGAGAACCTGTCCCGGCAATTGGGAAGTCCTACGCAGTGCATCTACTCGTAGGTGAGGCTCCAACTTTGTTGTGAGAGGGTTCCACTTTTATACGGTTTAACAAACAAATTATAGAAAAAAGGGGTATGGAAACATCTGGTAGATTGGCTTAGCTTCCTTGGGCACATCCCAGATCTGTCCAGGATCCCAGGCGCATCTGAGGAATTCCTGTTTTTCTAGGAAACATCTGGCTTAGGGACAAACAATATTATCTTCCTTATCTATAGTATTCAGAGGATATCACCCTGGTTGTATTTCATGCTGACAGGATGCTGGTCGGGAAGTTCACTCAGAAGGCAACTTTGGTTCAAGGCCTATGGTTCAGGACTTTTTATGTCAATCCCCCACCAGTCCATTTCTGTTCACAAACAACAGGTCCAGCGGGGCACCCTCCCTAGTTGCCTCACTCACCAGCTGTGTCAGGAAGGTTTCTTCCATACATTCCAGGAATCTCCGAGACTGTTTCCTCTCTGCTGTACTGTATTTTCAGCAGACATATCTGGTAAGTTGAAGTCCCCCACGAGAACAAGGGCTAGCGATTGTGAGATTTCTCCCAGCTGCTTGCAGAATAGTTCATCTGCCTCCTCGGCCTGGTTGGGTGATCTATAACAGACTCCCACCATGGTATCTGCTTTGTTGGCCTTCCCCCTGATTCTCACCCACAAACACTCAACTCTGTCATCACCGTCATTAACTTCTAGACAAGTGAAACACTCCTTGACATACAGGGCTACCCCACCACCTCTCCTTCCTTCCCCATCCCTTCTGAAGAGTTTATAACCATCCATTGCAGCACTCCAATTATGCGAGTCGTCCCACCATGATGGCAACTATATCATAGTGTTACAGCTGGACAATGGCTTCCAGCTCTTCCTGGTTGTTGCCCATGCTGTGTGCATTGGTGTAGATGCACTTCAGTTGGGCTACTGATCCTGCCTCCTTCTTGGTAGGAGATGCCCCAATTCCTATGAGACAATTCTAAGGCTCTTCCCTGAGGATAAAAAGAAGATCAGAGAAAATGTGGGACCTCTGTGGAAGGAAACAGGAGAGCTGGTTTCCCAGGATATGGTGAAGGCCAATGTGCTCAATGATTTTCTTGCCTCGGTCTTCACTGGTAAGGACGCAAGCCATACCACCCGAGCAACAGAAAGCAAGGGCAAGGACTTGGAGAAAGGAGAGCCGCTCATGGTTAGAGAGGATCAGGTTCAAAAACACCTAAGGAACCTGAATGTGCAGAAGTCCATGTGACCTGATGAAATACATCTACAGATCCTGAAAGAACTGGCGGATGAGATTGCTAAACCTCTATACATCATATTCAAGAAGTCGTGGTGGTCTGGTGAAGTTCCCACTGACTGGAAAAGGGGAAATATAACCCCCATCTTTAAAAAGGGAAAAAAGGAAGACCTAGGGAACTACAGGCCCATCAGTCTCACCTCTGTGCCTGGCAAGGTAATGGAGCATGTCCTCCTGGAAACAATGCTAAGTCACATGGAAAATGAGGAGGTGATTTATCCTTGGTGGATAAAGGAAGGGCAACTGTTGTCATCTACCTGGACTTGTGCACAGCATTTGGCACAGTCCCACATGACAGCCTTGTCTTTGAATTGGAGAGGCATGGATTTGACGGATAGACCACTCGGTGGATAAGGAACTGCTCAGAGTTAAACCATGACACCCGTCTGTTGTCAGCAGGCCTGGTGCCGTATAGACCAGGATCCTTCTCCCCCTCAGAGACTGGTATTCCCCGTCTGTTGTCAGCAGGCGCCGTATAGAAGAGGGACATTCCCCTCAGTCTTTTTAGTGAGGGGGAAAGGTTCACGTAGGAGTGGATGCAACCAGCAGGTCAACACCTGGCAGTGTGGCTGTACTGCAGGCAGGGCTTAGGCTTCTTTGACTACAGGAACCACTTTGAAGAAAAAAAAGCGCTGCTGAACAGGAACAGGATCCATCTAACAAAGTGGGACAAGTAAATATTGGAAAACAGGCTTCCTAACCTACTGAGGGCAGCTTTAAACTAGTACATTGGGGAAGTCTACCACAACCTAAAAAGAAGTGAAGGCACAGGGGTCAGTGATGAAGTGTCCAGGGGACAGCATGATGGGGGAGGCTCTTGCACCTCCTCTGTGAAATCCCCTCCTCTGGGCAGGGATATCTCAAGTACCTGAATATAGATGCACGCAGCATGGGAAACAGGAGGAATGAAAAGGTTTGTAGTGGTTTTGGCTGGGATAGAGTTAATTTTCTTCATAGTAGCCTGTATGGACTATGTTTTGGATTTGTGCTGAAAACAGTGTCGATAACATAGGGATGTTTACGCTATTACTGAGCAGTGCTAACACAATATCAGGGCCTTTTCTGCTTCTCACACTGCCCTGCCAGTGAGTAGGCTTGGGGTGACTGAGAAGTCTGCTTCACCCGCTGCCCTGACAGTGAGTAGGCTTGGAGTGCATGAGAAGTTGGGAGGGGACATAGCTGGGACAGCTGACCCCAACTGACCAAAGGGGTATTCCATACTATATGCCATTACATTCAGCAATAAAAGCTGGAGGAAGGAGGGATGTTTGGAGTTATGGCATTTGTCTTCCCAAGTAACCATTACGTGTGGTGGAGCCCTGCTTTCCTGGAAATGACTAAACATCTGTCTGCTGACTGGAAGTAGTGAATGAATTCCTTATTTTACTTTACTAGCACGTGCAGCTTTTGCTTTCCTTATTAAACTGTCTTTATTTCATCCCATGAGTTTTTGCACTTTTGCCCTTCCAATTCTCTCCTCCATCCCACTGTGGGGAGAGTGAGTAAGTAGCTGTGTGGGGCTTAGTTGCATACTGGGGTGAAACCACGACAAAGTTTATACACAGTTGCAGAGCTACGACCTCCTTGGGATTACACAGATGTGTTAGATGTGTTACATTTGTAGATGTGTTGGTATGACTGGGGTGCTTCCATGGATGGATACAGGCTCTTTTTGGAAAGACAGGCTGAGAAGGTGAGGAAGAGGCGAGGATAGAACTTTGCCTTGAAACAAGCGATAAGTCAATCATAGGATAATTCAAGTTGTAATGGACTTCAGGAAGCCTCCAATCCAATGCCCTGCCCAAAGCAGGGTCAGCTATGAGGTCAGACCATCTTTTGGAGGCTTTATCCAGTCTTGTCTTGAAAACACTCAAGGATGAAGACTAAACAACCTGTCTGAGCCCCTGTTCCAATGCTCAACTGCCCTCATGGTGAAAAAGTTTCTCCTTATAGCTAGTCAGAGCTTCTCTTGTTTCAGCCTATGCCCATTGCCTTTCACGCCCCTCCATGCACCACTATGCAGAGCCTGGCTCCATTTTCCTGATCTCCTCCTCATGGGTATTAGAAGGCTGCAATTAGGTTCCCTCAAAGCCTTCTCTTCTCCAAGCTGAGCAAGATCAGTTCCCTCAGCCCCTCCTTATTGGGCATGTGCTCCAGCATCTTGGGCATCTTGGTGGCCTGTGCTCGTTTTGGTTGGGACAGAGTTAATTTTCCTCACAGTTGCTAGTATGAGGCTATGTTTTGGATTTGTGCTGAGAAGAATATTGATAACACACTGATGTTTTTAGTTGTTGCTAAGCAATGTCTATATTAATTGAAGGACTTTTTCAGTTTCTCATACTGCACCTTGTGTTCCTAGCTTCTTCTCTACAAGAAGCTGGGAGGAGACACAGGCAGGACAGCTCACCCAAAATGACCAAAGGGATATTTCATTCCATCAAACGTCATGCTCAGTACATAAGTTGGGGGGGAGTGGGATGAAGGTCTGGCTCCTGGGGTTCTAGCTCTGCTGGCTTTTGGGTCTCTCGGGTCTCACGGGCTTTGGCTTGTTATCTCTCTGGCTCTGGTTCTTGCTGCTCAGGGACTGGCTGGGCACTAGTTGGTGGGTGGTGAGCGGTTGTATCATTTGGGGTTTCTTTAAATTATTTTCATTACATATTGTTAGTAGTAATATTAGTATTATTAGTATTGCTAATATTATTTGTTTCATTATTTTATTTAATTTACCTTCAGTTATTAAATTGTTCTTATCTCAACCCATGACTTTCCTTGTCTTTTCCTCCGATTCTCCTCCCCATCCCCCTGGGGGATGGGGGAGGTGAGCAAGCGGTTGTGTGGTGCTTAGTTGCTGGCTGGGGTTAGACCATGCCCGTCCTTTTTGGTGACCAACGTATTTAATTTACCTTCAGTTATTAAATTGTTCTTATCTCAACCCATGACTTTCCTTGTCTTTTCCTCCGATTCTCCTCCCCATCCCCCTGGGGGATGGGGGAGGTGAGCAAGCGGTTGTGTGGTGCTTAGTTGCTGGCTGGGGTTAGACCATGCCAGTCCTTTTTGGTGCCCAACGTGGGGCTCGAAGGGTTGAGATAACGACAGATCTGATCAGAGTGTGTTAAAACATTATTCATTATAATGATTTGGTGGTGGCTGGTCAGAATTTTGACTTCTTTTCTCTTAAAGTTGTTATTAGGACTGTGGGTTCTACTGCCTTACGTGTTCCTTGTTATGCTGATTATCAGTGTTGGAGCCTGGTTGAAGCGTATTGCTCGGCTGGGCGGTGTAATGCTGGTGGTGGGAACAATCTGGTATCTGTAGTCAGAACTGTCATCACCCGGGTACTTCGGGTGCCATCTCCTGGAGACTATTAATAATTACACCTTTCACCTTTTTGGGAAGACAACATATGGAGGAGAAATTGTCCCACGTTTTTCCATTTTCTACCAGGTCAATGACAATAGTTTATGAGTATTTTGGAAATTTTCCATATTCTTGGAATGTCTTATTGCTAGGAATTAGCATGCTCCTGCATGTTGTCCAGATCTTCCTCAGGGTTAAACAACTATTTGGAAATACAACCCCATCTGCTACTGGTGCTCAGTGCGAATGCTGGCACTGTTCAGCTACCAGAACACCTGTGACGGTCCACGTGGCCACCCAAATCCCTGTAATGGGTACTGCAGCTACCCAAACCCCGCAACAGGATATGTATCTACCCAAACCCCCACAACAGGCAATGCAGCTACTCTAATCCTGATGACATGCATTTTGGTCATGGACTCATCTCCAGATGCCCTTTGGGATGAAGAAGAAGGGATGGAAAGGAAAACTGAAGGACAACGGTAGTTTAAGGGGAACATATATCATTGAGTTTATTTGGTTGTTTATGGATACAGAGTTTTGGGGCTACTATTTCCTAACACATGACAAAGGCTGCGATGGCTACTTCGTTATTAGCCAGCTTTTGAAAGGAAAAATGGACTTGCAATTAATCACCCAAGGTAGTAAACTCATGTACATAGAAGTACCCAGCCTGAGTATATGTTTAATAGACTTAGTTTTAATAGACTTAGTTTTTAATCCATTAAACTAAGCAGCCTTCCCCAAGCATTGGGAATAGCAGGCTGCAAAGGTTATTCCCCCCGTTTTTTTTTCAGAACTGCTGAAAATCAACAGAATATTATGGGGCGGACAGCATGGTGACTGAAGTTAGAAAAAAACATTCCTGACATGGCACACAGCTAATCAGAAAAAGATTTTTGACCTGCAAAAAGGATTGGGTCTGGCTGGGATGGAGTTAACTTTCCCCATAGCAGCCCTCACAGTGCTGTGCTTTGTATTGATAGCTAGAACAGTGTTGATAACACACCAGTGTTTCAGATAATCTTGAGCAGTGCTCCCACAGCATCAAGGCTGTCTCTCCAATACCCAGACCAACACCAAAGGCCAGTAGGGCAATTCACTAGGGATTTACCTGATCTGGCTGGACAGACTTATAAGGAGGGCCTTAAACTAGACTTGGCAGGGGAAAAGGATGGAGTTCTGAGCACCAGACAATTGCCAGGGGCTGCTGAGGTATTAGTAACCAACAGGGAGGAGGAGCTAGAAGCCACAATGAAGCTAGAAAGCTATGGTCTAATCCCTATTGCTGAAATACAGTGGGACAAATCACACAACTGGAGTGCTGCAACTGATGGCTATAAGCTGTTCAGAAGGGACAGGGCAAGGAATGGACTGACTGCACAGAGCTGTCTGAAAAACAGTGATGAACAGGTTGAGAGCTTATGGAT
>NW_010227487.1:0-1650 GCF_000690775.1 Eurypyga helias | reverse complement strand
CGCGGCGGGAAGGCCCTGGGGGCTGCGCGGGTGGTTTGTCCCTGTGCCCTCCCTGCCCGGGCCCTGCTCCCTCGCACGGGAATACGGCGAGAGCGATGTACGGGAGGGAGTTCGGGAGGGGGAGCACTGGAATGCTCGGGGGCTTCAGCACAGGGTGTACGAGAAGGGGCTGAGGCGTTTGTTCAGCTTGGAAAAAAGAGAAAGCTGAGGGGGAATCTGCTGGGTTTAGCTGCCTGGAGAAGGTTTTAGGGAAGACAGAGCCAACGTCTACTCAGAGCACAGTGAGGAAAAATAAACCCTGCACTGTAGCTGCCATGTCCTCTATCGCAGGTTATTTTGCTTTAGTCCTATTCCTACTTTTCTAAATCCAGGTACCAAGCAAAACCTTTATTCAGCTGGAAAAAGAAATTGAAAATAGAAACTAAAACGAAACTATTTTGACATCCTCTTTATGTTACGTCCTATGCTTAACACAGATCAAACAGTTTTAAACATGGTTTAATTGACCTGAACGCTGCAAATGAGGGACCTTTGCCCCCATACTGTGTCTTCACCTGGTTAAAATTGAAGAGGAGAACCCAGCAAGGGTGCTTTTTTCTACTCACAGCTGCCGTTTCTTGATTTCTCTTTTCACAGATTGAGAAACTGAAGCAGGAGCTGACTGATTTGGAGCAGCAAGTGCTAGAAAAAAAGCAGCAGCTGGTGAATGAACTTTTCTCTTTGTCCTCAGAACAGTGGGTTCTTCTGAGCAGGCTGAAATGTAGTTTAGTATGAGGAACAAGCTAGGGCAATTAACTGTTTCAGATTTTGATGCAAAAATACTGTATGAAGAAAGAACTTGAAAGAAGCAATGGTGATGTGGGAGTTATGCCATGACTCTCTAGCAGGAATATTTTATGGTATCTGAAATGTATCAGGACCCAGCTGGGTAATGGTGAGGCTAGAGGCACGACAAAATCATATTTCATTTTTACTGAGACAAACAGTAGATATCAGGAAGAAGTTCTTTACAGAGAGGGTGGTGAGGCACTGGAACAGGTTGCCCAGAGAAGCTGTGGATGCCCCATCCCTGGAAGTGTTCAAGGCCAGGCTGGATGAGGCTTTGGGCAACCTGGTCTAGTGGAAGGTGTCCCTGCCCATGGCAGGGGGGTTGGAACTAGATGGGCTTTAAGGTCCCTTCCAACCCAAACCATTCTGTGATTCTATGATTCTATACTTTGCATTCTTTTACAGTTCTCCTTCATTCGTTGCTGTTGAATCAAGATTTCTTAAAAACAACAGAGAAAACTATTATTTGCTAATTTGGCTTCAATAAGAAACATAGAACTGTGCTCATCTGCAGTATGAGACAGTCTCAAGCAGACTCCACAAGGAACTTCCTCTCACCCTCAGATTATAAAGAGCAGGAAAAGCCATAGATGATAGATGTGGTAGGGTGATCTTGACTGGATGCCACATGCCCACCAAGGCCGTTGTGATACTCCCTCTCCTCAGCTGGACAGGGTGAGAGAAAGTATGACGAAAGGTTTCTGGGTTGACATAAGGACAAGGAGAAATCATTCACTGATTACTGTCACAGACAAAACAGACTAGACTTAGAATCATAGAATGGTTTTGGTTTAAAAGTACCTTAAAGACCATCTAATTCCA
>NW_010227486.1:23421-25312 GCF_000690775.1 Eurypyga helias | reverse complement strand
AGGTTGGCAGTGGTCCACCTCTCCATGGGATTACAGCTTCCGTGTGTGACTCAGAAGAACAGGGCAGAGCATTTAAAAAGGAGTTTCACACAGAAGAACAAGGGAAAGGCTACAGATAAGTCCAGGGACTTATCACTTCCTCTTGCTTAAATAAGTTCCATCCTTCATACATAAAATTGCTACATAGGAACACATCGTTTCTGACAAAATGTTACGACATTTTTCTGCACTATCAGACTGGTGGTTAGCAGCTACTTTCCTTACAGCTGTACCATCCAGAGGCCACGCGAGATCACAGCTTTTCTGTACGGCCTATAGTTTTTCAAAAATAACACATCTTTTGTCTCATCGTGCTTCACAAAGCAGAGTCAGGTAGGAGTGAAAAGATAGATAGCACAGGGAGCGAAGAAGCACATAGCAACCCTGTAATAGTTCCATAGTTGTGAAGAGCTGGGATTAGTTAGGAGGGGATAAGAGTAAACAGGATACACTGGGATGGGATAGTGAAAGAGGAGAGGGCTGGAGAAAGATAGAAGGATTTTAAGGTAGGTGTGGAATGGAGGGAGCCAGAAAGACTGTGGAGAAAAAAAATAGGAAAAAAATTCAAATCAGCGCAACATGGTGTTGAGTCTGCTCTGCCTGTGAAGCTGTTGCACACAGACAAACAGTAAGCAAGGAGAGGAGACACTTCCCTCTGCGTCAGTGGCCTGGGACTGACGAGTCCTCACGATGTCAAAAAGAACGTGCCATCTTAGACGTACAACTTACAAGCAGAGCAGCACCAACTGTTACCTCACAACGCACACATTGCAAACCACGGTCCTAAACAGCAAGAGCTGTTACCTCACAACGCACACATTGCTATTTAGGACCGTGGTTTGCAAGAATGCATCAACTGGACTTGTTAATAGAGCAGTAAAATGTTTCCAGGTTTTTAATCACAGAACTTTGTGTTACCCAGCATTCAAATGCTTCCGGAAATCCTCTTCCTCCTCTTCATCTTCCGGTGCTGCTGCCAACTCACTTGCTCTCTCCACAGCCATTTCACTAAGTCGCTGAGCTAAATTTAGTCTTTGAGAGCGAGAAGCGTACTTGATAGCTAAATTCACAACGTTTTGTGTCATGAGGTCAGCAAGTTCCGTGCAACGAAATTCACGCTCGAGTTTACAAGAAAGCTGAAAGAAAAGCAGCCTTGAGTTACTCACTTCGCAGTTACACAGGTCTCTCGGGGC
This sequence comes from Eurypyga helias, assembly GCF_000690775.1. NCBI lineage: Eukaryota > Metazoa > Chordata > Aves > Eurypygiformes > Eurypygidae > Eurypyga > Eurypyga helias. Next base: position 24,080 of record NW_010227486.1, on the reverse strand, counting down.
GCTAGGACCCGAAGATTATGGTCTTGGTGGAGTGAATGAATAAAGACAAACCACCAACGATCATGAGCTGCACAGCAAAGAAAAAGCTCATTCATTCCTTCTTCCTGCCACCCTTCGTACTGATAAGCAATAACAATATTAACTGCACTCACAGACTCTTAGTCTGTGACCTGGCTGTATTGCCAGTCACTAGCCAGACTCCCAATAAGAGGAATCACACCAAAATTTACATCAAATGCCATCGACTCAAAATAAAGTCTCAGGATTCCTTCTATTTTTTTATTTGTTTCTACTTACGGCAAACAGTTTCATTAAAAGCTCTTGCTGTTCTTTCACTGCTAGACTTTTAGTATTTTCATCAACTTCATAGCCATTTTTTGATAAGTAATCCAAGTGGTTGTGAAATACAACAGAACGCCAGTATTGTTCCTGAAAAAGGGAGACAGACAGAGGGTGGAGATCAGAGGGGAGAAAAAAGGGCAGTCCCATGACTCAGTGCCTAATGATTTACAAGGTATTTCATCAGTTTTTAATTAAACGTTCCTTTCATCTTATAATGAGGGTGGGGGGTAGACAATTCTCTTTAAAAGCCTACAGAGGATAAAACAGGCCACACTAACAACCACCCGCATACAAACTGATCCAGTTGCCATGCATGT
>NW_010227486.1:0-23227 GCF_000690775.1 Eurypyga helias | reverse complement strand
ATGGGGCATCCACAGCTTCTCTGGGCAACCTGTCCCAGTGCTTCCCCACCCTCTCCAGGAAGAATTTCTTCCTGATGTCCCATCTAAATCTCCTTCTTTCAGTTTAAACTCATTATCCTTTTTCCTGTCACTACAGGCCTTTGTAAAAAGTTGATTATTTTATCTTATAACTCCTATCCCACACCAAATTGGAAGTATTCCAGAATAACTCAGTAACTGTAGGAGTAATCACCATCTGTGAGCCAAGTAACAGCACAACTCTTGCTGTTCAGGGAAATACTAGTATGGCTATTAGACCTGGCTAGCTCTGTTACAAAATAATTACAAACTTACTCAAACTTTGTAAAAAGTTGATTATTTTATCTTATAACTCCTATCCCACACCAAATTGGAAGTATTCCAGAATAACTCAGTAACTGTAGGAGTAATCACCATCTGTGAGCCAAGTAACAGCACAACTCTTGCTGTTCAGGGAAATACTAGTATGGCTATTAGACCTGGCTAGCTCTGTTACAAAATAATTACAAACTTACTCAAACTCAGCAAGTTGTCTTCAGCTATAAGGGAATAATCTGCTGCTTTACCTACACAGAAGCACATAGGCCCTCAAGCCCAATTAACAGGTCCTGGCATTTCCCTTCTATTATTCTGGGGGGGGTGTGTGGTGTGGAAGACATACTCCATCAAATAAAACCAAAAATACTTGAACAGAATGAAGGAGAATTCATTCAAAATGACACAATGTTTGTTACTGAAACTTTTCATCTACACTTGTATCAAAAAGAATAAATTTCAAATAGCATTACACTGTCTCTAAGGTGGGGTTAGACTTTTATGTTAGTTTCTATTTTGTGTACTACAGCTACTTCTATTCTTCTAGAAGCTCCCTGCAGGTACATCTTGCTTCAAGCAACCTCTTCCTTAAGAACATAAGTCAAGCCTGAAGGTCTGTGTTTTCAGAGTGATTATATGAACTGGAGCACTTGGTACATTTTTCAAAAATAGGTATCTTCCAGGTATTTTGTTATGCCTAAAATATTTTAAAACAGGCACCTTCAAGTGGGTCTTGATTTGGATCCCAAAACTTGGTGCTTCCTAGAACGTTAATCACTACCCACTAAAAAAACAAAAAAGGGGGGGGTCAATGGTCAGAAATAGATTATGTGTAAAAACAACCTTGCATCAGCCCTAACAGCCTTATTTTGTATTCTCCTAGAAATAGGTGTGAAACAAACAAGCTACACAAAACACTGAACCTAAATAACCTCCTTAGCCACGTGTCTTACGGTTTGTACTACCTTCTTTCATAGTAGAGATGATTAATACGAATCTTGTATAATCCCTACTATGGGGACATCTGAGACTATCAGCTGTGGACACAACACAATTCCATACCTCCATCTGTCCCTTTTCCGTTGTAACTTGACAGTAAGGAAGTTTAAAAGATAATATTGCTACAGCAGGCCGTGGTAGCGTAGGAGGGAATCGGGCTCCTTTACAAGGAATACACCTATGCAAGGGAAACAAAAACACGTACAGTCCTCATCACCTCCAGTCACCAGTTGTTCTACATCTACATCACGCCTCCTAAGCAGCGAGATACTTTAAGAGGATTTGTTCTTTAAAAAGTAGTAATTAAATTACTGACTTAAATATAGCAATATGGAAGACTGCATTATAAAGGGTTATTGTTGCATTGTGACCAATAAAAGATTTTAAAACCAGAAAATGCACATCCTGCTCTTGTTCACACCAGAAGCTCCAAACGCAGCACACAACAGGCACGGATCTCTCCCACGCAGTGTTTAACAGCAATTAACAAAACGAGGTATTAACATCAAAAACTACTGCACAACTCAAGGCCGCTGGCAAAAGAGCAGGCACCTCTACCATTTATTGTGATGAGGGGTTTTGGACTTGAGGAGGAGAGTGCTGTGTTCAGACACACACGAGATAAAGAAAAGAGGGGTGAACGATAAGCGTATACTAAAAACCTACACTCAGTGTTTCATTATATTCAAAGTAGTACTTTCTGGTAACAATCACTTGAGCAAAACATTGACTGGGGAAGAGCTGTATTTCCAGCAGCACCAATGCAGCATTGACAAAAACGTCTGGTTTTACAAGCTAGAGTTTCAGACATTACAAAAAGAAACCCCAACAGGAAGCACCAGTGTTCTGGCTATCTGTGTTAATTAAGGCATATGGTGTTTCGACAACAACCCTCCCCCCCTTCTTATCTGTCATATGCTGGCGGCTTTGAATAAAATGTTCTTTGCAACTCAGAGCAGCACACTCTCTCTTGGAGTAAATGGAAAAACTCACGATGAGAGACTCACAGTTAACCAGCCCATCAGTATGATGGGTCCCGCATGCTTTTGGGGGGTTTTCTGGAGGTCCACATTAAGTAACCATTTGGAGGAAGAAACAGACAGTGAGTTGACATTTACCACTGATGGTAAACTATTTCCCTCATTACAAAAAGCAGAGGGTTACAAGAATGTCATGTAAACTGACACAAAACGCAGTTTCCCACCAACCTCCACAATTGTGCACGACTAGCAAAGTGAAACAGCTGAAATCTCAGTAAAATATGTGAGCTGATGGATTCTGCCCTGGTAGGAAAAGGACACAGATTGCTGAGTGAAGAGGAGTACGAACAAAACTTAGCAATTAAGGGTTCTTGCTACAACAAAGAAAAACAAAGTTACTTATAAAACGTTGTAACAGTGATTGTCTGAAGTAATGGCTAACTCTCACCTAAATATTTATTAAAAATTCTAAAAGTTGAGCAGTTTCACAAAATTGTTCTTCATGGCCGCGTTTAAATATGAATATAACACCAAACAGTTCTGATTTGTCTATGCCTAATGATGTAGATTAGTTACAGGATTGGATTCTTCTCCAAGGGATAAAAGGGGAAAAGATACCTAAGAAGAAATAAAAATAGAAAATAAAAAGCCCCAGACAAACCAAAACCCCCAAAAGCATCACCGGCAGAAGCAGAGTCCTAACAGCAGCCATCACCTCGGCAGCAAAAAGCAGTCTCACGAACGCGTCTGCATCAGAGACGCGTAATTTCATAACAAAGCGCACACGCCTGTCAGCCGAGGCAAAAAGCCACAATTGGTCAGTTAACGAATTACACAACCCTCAGGAGTTTATTCAAAACCAATTTAGTAAGGAAACACCCCTGCAGAATTACATTTATGAACCAGATCACCTGCTGTGCACATTTACTAGCCGCCTGTTTTAGTAAAAGTTGTTCCCAGCTTCTCCTGGTGAGAAGTGTCACTAAGTTAAACCGAGACGAAGCGAGTGCTGACCTGAGCTGCTGGGGATTTTCATGGATGCCAACTACCCAGTAATGATCAGATTTTCCTCTACAATGCTCCCTCGTGTTACAAACAGGAATCCAAGTATTTCCAAGTCCTCGGTTCAACATCCGCACAATCCCCTCAGAATCCACGTAACAGGGGGTACCTGTTTGTTACAGATGAAAACAATTACTCCAACAGGCAACTAAACACAAGTTTGAATTGGTGGGTCCTGTTGGGAAACGAGGGTTTACATATCTCAAATCCGACATTCTCTCACCCAAACGCTACAACCTAGCTGGGAACAAACTAGTTTCCTTGAAAGATGCGCCACCTTCTGACAGTCAACACTACTACAGGCCAACTGACGGGTTCAAATGTAAAACGTTTTAGGAAGAACTCCAACTCATACTACTTGGGCAGATGCCCAAAGAAAATTAGCTAGTTTATAATTCAGAAAAACTCCTCCCCAGCTACCATCTTCTGGGGAGGCCTCTTGCTGAGATAGTTGAACACGCCTAGTACGGCCTATGAATGCAGTTGACTTGTTTGCTGAGCCGGGCAACCAACCAGGAAAACACCTTCTGGTAAGAATCAAGTGTATTCTGCTCATAGTGGAAATGTATTAAAGATTTTAATAAATACACTGAAACAATAGAAAAAAAAATAATTTTGTTTAGCATTGAGAAGATTGAAAAAAAACCCTCCAGGTCCCAAGATCACCATTACCAAAAGGGCATTAATTAGCCACACTCTCCTCCAAAGTTCCTTCAACAGGGGCAAGATTTCTCACTCATGCAGGTATTCCATACCTTCTGCAGAGAAGCCAATCCACACCAAATGGGATTTCTTTGCGAGAGAAAGAGGGTCTCCATGCAAAATTTGTTTTTTCTTTTTTCCTAGCTCCATCAGCTGTACTCCAAGGCACTGGTCCCCCTCAAAGCCAGTACCTAGGAGGAAGGTGTCCAAGGACTATATTAGAAAACAAAGTAATTCTCCCGTCTCTTGGCTAAATTTAAGTTTTGAATCATAAAACTAATTGTAATGCAGGATGGCCCATGAATACCACTGTCAGACAAGCGACTGGAGCCCCTCTGCTATGGGGACAGGCTGTGAGAGTTAGGCTTGTTCAGCCTGGAGAAGAGAAGGCTCTGGGGAGACCTTATTGCAGCCTTCCAGTGCCTGAAGGGGCTACAAGGGAGCTGGGGGGACTTTTTACAAGGGCCTGTAGTGACAGGGCAAGGGGTAACGGATTTAAATTGAAAGTGGGGAGGTTTAGATTAGATATCAGGAAGAAATTCTTCCCGGAGAGGGTGGGGAGGCACTGGGACAGGTTGCCCAGAGAAGCTGTGGATGCCCCATCCCTGGAAGTGGCCAAGGCCAGGCTGGATGAGGCTTGGAGCAACCTGGTCTAGGGGAAGGTGTCCCTGCCCATGGCAGGGGGGGTGGAACTAGGTGATCTTTAAGGTCCCTTCCAACCCAAACCATTCCTTGATTCTATGAATATTTGTCACTTTGGACATACAAAACATGCATAACAACTACTTCCTTCATTTCCTACAATAATTCATTCTGGCATATCTGAAACCCAAGTCTAATCAATTAATGTCACTGCTATGAAATTCTCCCCCTCCCCACAGGTTCATCTGGGCATCCCAACATCAAATGTAGGCTTAGCTGCCAGATGGCAAAGATCGGTGGGTTGTGACAGTGAAAGCCTCATCAAGAAGAGAAGAAAGATAAGCATCATCAAGAAGAAAAGCAGAAGACAGACAAGTAAAATACTCCTGGTGATTACACACACATTAACTGGTGTTTGAAGGCAGTAACGGACGAGGATTGAAAACATAACCCCAGTTCCAAAGAGACTGAAGGGAGAAAACTACCTCTGTGGTAAATAATCATTAGCTGCTCTCCATGTCCTGCCATGGATACCACTGGACCTGGGAGGCTGAAGATCTCTTTCTGAACTCCTCCAACTGTGAACACACGAACGAGCAAGGCGCTAGTGGCACAAGCGGCCCAGCCTTGACCTAGGCAGAGCGCTTCAATATCTTCATCTTTTGGCATATCCACTGTCCACTCCTTGTTTGCATCCCACGAGCTAAAATGAATGCAGTGGAGCTTGCTAAAGCAGAGAAAAAACAATAGTCAAGTATTTCAATGTGAAAAAAAGACAGTTGCTAAAATTATACCAATATATTAGGGTTTTATCAGACCTGGGAACTGTGATGGCCATAAAAAGAACTACAGAGTCCAAGTGGCTATTTGCAAAGGTGTTACTGTTGTTCAAGAGCTGAACAGCCAGCTTGACCTCCAGCACTGTACATTTAGAGCCTCTAAACCATAGAGACAGACACAGTTTAGAGGTCTTGGGGAAGATTTTTTTAGTTGGAAACAGGCAAGTGTCCTGCTTAATTAACATTAATGAGAACTGAAGGTGCTTGGTTACCCCTGAATATCAGCCCTCAGTACAAGTCAGCCATATCATGCTATCTTTCAAAAGGGACAAAAAAAAAATTAGCAACTTCAGTTGTGCCACCTCAAGGATTGAAAACTGCCTGTGACCAATTCACAGACACCGCAGCTTTTGATAGATTACCCACTTCCACTGAGAAAAAAAGAAAAAAGAAATTTCCAGGGTCAGACAACCAATATGTACAAATAATAGTTTAAGACAGATTACCCACTTCCACTGAGAAAAAAAAAATGAAGTTTCCAGGGTCAGACAACCAATACGTACAAATAATAGTTTAAGACAAAGGGCACTTTTCAACTTATCACAATACTCTGTGTGTGAAAGCAAGAATGTTCTTTCTTCAAGCTATTTCCACAGAAACTGGCAATAAAATATTGTTGCCATTGTTCTTAAACGCAAGGAACAGAGTCTGGCTGGCCCAGCTGCTTAAATCTTTCTATGGTTTTCATAAACTTGTGTTCTTCACACTTAGAATTCTTTGGGTATCTCCAAACATGTCTCCTTAGCAACAGTGTGAAAAGGACTAGCACAGCCCTTATGATTTATCTTTGATCTGAGCAGACTGAAAAAAACTATTGTTCATGTTCACAATTTCCTCTGAGCTAGCAATGCATGAAGTTTCCAGTACATACATATTTGAAAAAGGGATTAAAAAAAAATCCTCAGGAAACAAAATACATCTTTCAATATTCTTGAGTCTTCAAGTGAGTGGATGTGAAAATCCCCCTCGGAAGTGGTCCCATAAAAAAAAAAAAAAGCACAATCAAAAGTCAAAAATCTCAAGAAGTGATAGAAGCTGAAATGAAAAACTGAAATATTTGAAATAAGATAAGCACAGTTGCATACCATGGGTTCTGCAAAGCAAAGCCAAGACTTACCTGGCCAGTTCCTCTGTGCTCTCACAGGCTAGTAGAACGGCTTCAGCGGAGAGGTCAGCCATCGTGTGATTCAGCAAGTTCGGCAGGTGTGTCGCGTGATGTATGGAGGTATCATGGAACTCTATCTCTATAGCATTGTCTTGCTCATCATTGTAACAGCGAATGATACCAACAGAATTCCATACCTATTAAAAAGACACCACCCCCCCCAAAAAAAAAAAAAACACAAAACAAAAAAAACCCAAAATGAAGTGTACTGCCCTACAACAGCCTGCTGTAACTTCCTCATCTGAGACAACAGGAGGCAGGAGGCTGGAGGGAGGCTGAAGACTCGTGTAGTCAGGATTTGTAGTTTCTAAACCAGCTGAATTAGGCAGAAACTAGTTGCATCCTCATTGCTTAACCATTTTTCTCCTTACAAAATTAAGTGTGAAGAACTCGCAGTTAGAAAGAAATAGCGGGTGATTAACGTACAAGTCTTCACAGCACAAAAACATCCACAAGTTCTGGCTAAAAAAAAAAAGTTTTAAAAAAAGATTTCTTAGAATTCAATAGCACAGGTACAAACTGTATAGCTTGCTGCTGTCTTAAGGCCAAGTATTTAGTTCTACACCAACAGCAACCAAAACATAAAGCAGAACATTATGCAGTTTTTGCATTAACACAAAGCTACTTTCCATTCAGCTTCAGGCTGAATTATTAAAAATAAAAAAATCTTGGAAAATATTAGATTAAGACACAGCAAGAACCAGACAACATTAAAGCAACTAGATCTACATAACCACACACTGAGATGTACCATGAAACGATGCATGAGGTGTGCAGGAGTGGAGCCAGGCTGAAAGGGCTTTTGCTTGGGGGTTGGCATTGGCCCATCATAGAAAGGCTGCTGTGCAGATGGTAGCGGTAAAGCTGGCAAGCCACCGGTCTGATCATCATCACATTCCTTTTCAAGAAGGCTGGAAGTAGCTTTTATCATCCCAATATCTACAAGTTTAAAAAAAGAAAAAAGTAAAATTACATCTTACGCATATTATTATGACAGAATATAGGTAAGAAAATTTAGAACAGTCAAGATTTCTCTGGAAAAACAAGGCAGAAGATATCCGAACAGAGGATGCCAAGAGATCGTCCCAATAACATCTCAAAGAGCTCTGTAAAATCAGTTCATTCTCTACCTAGTGAGTTATCATCATCGTCAATTATTGACCGTCTCATACGGCCTGAAGTTGGCATAAGGTCATCATCACCGTCTTCATTAGCTCCAGCCTTCGGGGAAGACTCCGGTTCAATCACATCGCCGTTTAAATAGTCGTCGTCTTCTCCATCGAAGAGGTCGTTGTAGTCTTTTGTCACTGCGCTGGCAACCTAAATCCAGGGTAACAATCATCATCAAGCTTCTTTTGGCCACAGAATTCAAGAAACCAATTAACACACAAGAGGGAACTTTCAACACACAAACCAGAACGTTCAATGTCACTTGGTTACCTAAATAATCGCATTAATTTAAGAAATAATTGGTACCAATCACCTTGTCAGTTGGTTTCTTTCCATCACCGATATTTTCCAACAACCCCAGATTTCCTTCCTTGTCTGTATAAGCAATTTGCTTATATTTGGGGTGCCATGCCAGTCCACAAATGGTGTAATTTTTCTCATGCTTCATCCTAAAACAGTATAAAAGTAAGGGATGTTTAGTTAAGCTTCTCAGGGCAGAAACTTCAGAGTTACTGTAAAAAGTAATATTTACTAGTATGAGAAAGTGATGTTACACATAGTAAAATAATTAATAGGTTACCTTAAGAATAAACAGATATTATAAGCTTTAAAAATCAAAAAGAATCATTCTTAAAACAGCAGCTTCCTGAAACACAGAATCATGGAATGGTTTGGGTTGGAAGGAACCTTAAAGCCCATCCAGTTCCAACCCCCCTGCCATGGGCAGGGACACCTTCCACTAGACCAGGTTGCTCAAAGCCTCATCCAGCCTGGCCTTGGACACTTCCAGGGATGGGGCATCCACAGCTTCTCTGGGCAACCTGTCCCAGTGCCTCCCCACCCTCTCTGGGAAGAATTTCTTCCTGATGTCCAATCTAAACCTCCCCACTTTCAATTTAAACCCTTTACCCCTTGTCCTGTTACTCCCTGCCCTTGTAAAAAGTCCCCCCCAGCTACCTTGTAGGCCCCAGAGTAGAAAAGGAAGTCATTCCCCAGCAGTCATACATTCCAGAACTGTCCAGTTACAAAAAGAACGTTCAGTTGTTTCTCTTGTACCAAACTAAGGAGTTAATCCTCCATCTTTTCCATCCCTTATTCTCACAAAAAAAATTCTCACGTTATTTACAAAATCTGTCTTTAATTCTTAATATACGTGTTAGAGCAACAATCCTATTTCTTACCTAAAATATTCAGACAGATAAATCACCACTTTTATTCTCTACCTCACTTAATCATACCTTTTTTCTTTTCTTTGAGAGATGCTTTAAATAACCAAGATAAAGTGCAATTTGGCAGTCTGTCCTTTTTCACCTGAAGGTGAGGATAGCTGACTGATATATCTGTATTTCTCTCTCCTTCCAGAAAACACATCTTAATGTCAACAATCTTGGAGTTTGGGATGTGCATAAGATTTGTTTCCATCCAAACTACCCTGTAATCAACTATTAGATTAAAAAGTAATAATATATATCTATCTGCACAAAGAAAACTAGGCTGTGGAATTTGAACAAAACCCACGTTCCCGTCCCTTCCTGATTCTATTGTGAAGGATGCCTTTTCCAGATCCTTCCAGCTGTGCAGACAGGAAAACAGCACATCACGTGAATCAAAACATATTGATTCTGTGCTTATTGGGTATGGGGGGGGAAGGCAAACCACCACATTTCTACCTAGCACCAAGTTATACTCTTACGGAAGCTGCTTCCTTGTAGACCATGGAAATAAGACGGCAGCCCTTGAACTCCCTTCCGCACATGAACTGCAGCATTAGTGCACCTCACTGGGGCTGCCTTCCTCTCGCTCGAGTCCAGGCGGAGGGGTGGCCCTGCCTCCCAGCGTCACCCCCATCTGACACTGCTCTTCTGTCCCGTGCGCTTTGGTTCCCTCTCTGGACGTGCTCCCAGCCCCACCACCACCTGGGAGACCATCTGTGAGGCCAGGTAAACGGTATTCTTCAATCTGGGCCTTCCTACACTGTCCTAGGGTGCTTGTTTTCAGCAGAACATTGGCAGAAAACAATCTTACTGAGGCTTTTCAAGAGGCAGAGTTCTACATTTGTACAAAAATAGTTTTACAGAAGACAACAAAATTCTGTTGCAAGAAAAAGCTTCTACTTAGGGATTTATGGAACTCTGAATACCTCTCTATGCACTCCTGGGTTTCCACATTCCACACCACCATACTCCCATCCACGCTTCCAGCTGCCAGATACTGCCCACAAGAAGACCAGGCCACAACATTCAAGGGCTAAGGAAACAACAGAAAAGAAAATGTATATGTTACAAATGTACACACAGTATTCCTATTCTGGAGCTTAAAACAGATGTTCTGAAATAAAAAGATAATAACGACCTCTAGCAGATCACATCCAATATTAGAGCTGGCTTTAGGTAGTTCCCTGCAAGAGCCATTCTTCAAAGATAGCACACTTTTTTATGAGAATATCCATCCTCTGTCATTAAACGCTGCCATGAGGTCAAACAAAATCCGATCCTAGACATGCAGACAGCAGCGCCCTCTATTTTGCAAAGTCAGCACTAATCACTGCTTTATTTATTTTGAACTTAATACAGTTCCCTAAATTAAAATCCAAGACACTGTGTGTTCTGTATCTTCACAAAACTAGGAAAGTGGTCCTCTTTCACCCAAAGGTCTCCAAGTACATCATGAGGTCAAAAGAAAGAAGATGGCACAGTTAAGGCTACTATACAGCTAAATTTTAGCTGCATAAAATATAAAGTGAACAATTGATATTTCTGTTCAATGCAGGAATAATACTCCAGACATTTTCCCTAAAAAGCTATGTATTTAGAGCAATCTGTGAAAACAGATGTTCTTCAGCTGCAGCTGGTGACTCACTGGCAGACCTCAGAGACCTAGCGGGTTACGATAAAGGGAAGAGGGGAACCAGGGCCGCATAAAAGACACGTTTGACGCTCATCTTGCATCTCTTGCCTTGTTTTCCAACACAAAGCAACAGGATCAGAAATGAAATAGAAAGTGTGAGCGATGGTTACCAAAAGGTTGAAAAAACAAATAGTAAAGGATCCTGTCCAGAAGATAATTTTTAGCAGAACAACATTTAAATTACGGAAGATTTCCCAAGCACTTGGTTTATGCACCTACCTGGGTGATGAATGTATCCGTCAGATCGAACTGACTATCCCAGGTTTCTCTTCTGTAGAGTTTAACAACTTTATCTACAGGAATTGCCAGCAACTGTTCAAAGGAAATAAGAATCAGACGGTTCAGAACAAGTTATCTTTCAACGAGAACCTTCAAATAGCATAGCTCCTTCCCTCCAAAGCACTGCAGCTGTGACTGCCTCAGTATTCAACGGTACTCTAGGATCCCAGCAGAGAAAGTGAAGCAAGCTGAAGTAACCTGAATTACAGGGTTCTTTAATGTTTTCCACATGCAACATAGCAAAGCATGCCCTCTTTATTTTAATCTTCATTTCTTTCTGGCAGAAAACTGAAGATAACGACAGCTGCACAGTAAGGTTAGAAGTTCTTATTTATGAAACAGCTAACACACACACATGTAAGTAGTTTTCAATGCTGTGAGCACAAGGTTTATGTTCTCCTTCTCCCTCCACAAACATCATTCATCAAGCTGCAATTTCTCCACAAGTCCTATCTGAAGAGCTGATTATTGAAATACCTCATTTCATCTTTCACAAAGCACCATAAATGTTACTGCCTGTTAATTTTTTCAGGATTTGGGTTTTTTAAAAACTTCTAAATTTCCTTAGTAAGAGAAGCATGACAACTGCTTCTATTTCAAATCTGTGTATATGTGCATGAAGAATTAACCTAAAAATTAAAGTACTTATTTTTATGCAATAGGGATATTGAAATAATCTGTACTGCAGGTGATGTTCTCTTCCACAATAAAGTTACACTTAGTGCTATCATAGCATCCAGGTATTTTGAAGAGTGGACACAGGTAGACAGACACAAAGGCTAAGTTGGGGAAACAGAAGATTATTCAGGTAAGAACTGTGAGAAAACACTTGAAAATATTCTTTAGATCCAGTATACTGCAATATCAATAAATGAATAGGTTCTGCAACACTTTCACAGGCAAGAACAGAAGCCAGAAAACATCTTTTCCAAGCAGACGATTTTCTCACAATTCCCTGTCCTTTACAATCATAGACTGGTTTGGGTGGGAAGGGACCTTAAAGACCATCTAGTTCCAATCCCCCTGCCATGGGCAGGGACACCTTCCACTAGACCAGGTTGCTCCAAGCCTCATCCAGCCTGGCCTTGAACACATCCAGGGATGGGGCATCCACAGCTTCTCTGGGAACCTGTCCCAGTGCCTCCCCACCCTCTGCGGGAAGAATTTCTTCCTGATGTCCAACTTAAACCTAATCTCTTTCAGGTTAAAACCATTACCACTTGCCCTGTCACTACAGACCCTTATAAAAAGTCTCCTCCAGCTTTCTTGTAGCACCCCCAGGCACTGGAAGGTGCTATAAGGTCTCCCCGGAGCCTTCCCTTCTCCAGGCTGAACACCCCAACTCTCCCAGCCTGTCCCCATGGCAGAGGGGCTCCAGCCCTCCGAGCATCTCCGTGGCATCCTCTGGACTCACTCCAACAGCTCCATGTCCTTCTGCTGTTGGGGGCCCCAGAGCTGGAGGCAGAACTGCAGGGGGGGTCCCCCCAGAGCAGAGGGGGAGAATCATCTCCCTCGACCGGCTGGCCACGCTGCTCTGGATCCAGCCCAGGATACGGTTCACTTCAAGTACAGTGGGGCATGCCTCATTTCAGACAGGTTCACATTTATCTGGTCCTTCCTCCTCTCCCCTTTGCCTTATCAGGTGCTGCAGAGGTGTTCTAGGTTACGTGCTACAGAGACCTCCGACCCATTTCGGTTAGTGAACCGTACATAGTACAGCTGCAGCAGGACCTACGCAACACACCAGACCCACAGGTATGTGCTGTCAGCACCACCGTTAGTCACAACAGAAACAACTCCAGGTACAAAGAAACGGAACCGCCTACTAAGGAAAGATTTACAGAGCAAGATTACTGACACGGCAAAATTTACTGAAAGTAGAGACAGACTGAACTCCTTTGATGCTCTGTTTTGAGCAATTATTTCCCGCGTGTACCATGTTCCTTCCTATTCAGCACAACACGACTGTTTAACATTGTTTTGGGCTGACAAACAAACTGCCAAACAGAGTCTGGAGCTTAAACAAGTAACCATTTCCAGGTTTTGATTTTTCCTGAAAAGCAAACCTCACCCCAAATATTTTCCCTAGTCCCAGGAACTGCAATTTGGACTTGTCCAGATTGAATTCTGCTGTTGGGACTCCCAAGGAGAAAAAGGAGGATGAAGATCTGGCTAAGACAATGTCACCTACCTTCCCACTGCCGGGTTGCCAGCCAAGCCTGCATATTGACTTAGCGTTTATCACATCGTTACATTTCTGCAGCAGCGGCCAGCTTGTCGTGCATGTCTGAAAACAAAATATTTGAAAAATGAGTTTTCTAGGTCTGAAAATCTACTGTATAGTAACAAATTCTTAAAGATAAAGTGTGAAAAGGAAAAAAAAAGCATACCATTTTTGAAACAGAAAGTCTTTCATCCAAATACCATGGTACATACCAGCTTAAATAACAACACTGAAAAAAATATCTTGACAGTACAGACCTAAAAATATTTTAATGACAATACAACTACTTGTAACAGAAATAAGAGTACAGAACAAATGAGCTCACATTATTTTTATGTTACAGAGAAGTCTGGCCAAAACTGGGAAACCCAGAACAACTGTAGCAAGGTGACACACATCAGCCTGACTCTTGCTACAGCACTATAAGGAATATATATATATATATTCTCAAATTACAGCACAGCAACATACATCTTCCTGCCACAATTCCAGGACACAGTGTAATTGCCCCAAAAGGCACCCACTGTGAGTCTGCAACGTGAGATTTCACATTAGAATCATAGAATGGTTTGGGTTGTGAGGGACCTTAAAGATCATCCAGTTCCAACCCCCCTGCCATGGGCAGGGACACTTTGCACTAGACCAGGTTGCTCCAAGCCTCATCCAGCCTGGCCTTGGACACTTCCAGGGATGGGGCATCCACAGCTTCTCTGGGCAACCTGTCCCAGTGCCTCCCCACCCTCTCCGGGAAGAATTTCTTCCTGATATCCAGTCTAAACCTCCCCACTTTCAATTTATACCCGTTACCCCTTGTCCTGTCACTACAGGCCCTTTTACAAAGTGTCCCCCACCCAGGTTCCTTGTAGGCCCCTTCAGGTACTGGAAGGCTACAATAATAATCCAGCCTCCTCTTCTCCAGGCTGAACAAGCCCAACTCTCTCAGCCTTTCATCATAGGAACATCCTCAACTCTCTCAGCCTCTCATCATAGGAACATCCTTGTGCTTTAAAAACTAGCAATCCACACGCGCGGGGTACATTATCAACTGTACTTATAGCAATCATTTCACATGGATTCTTCTTCCAGACAATGGCATTCAGCAAAACCAATCCCACACACACATGCAGAATTGCTTTTTTAAATTCTTCATCTGAAATCCTCTTTTCAAGTTCCTTAGAGTTCCAAGAACAGAGACTAAATCTGATTCTACCACTACATCTGATCTTACAGGCCCTGAACTATTTCAGGCAAATATTGCCAAACTGAGCCCAAAAACTGTATTTCTAATAATTTATGTTCTTATTATTGCGATTTACGTCATCCTTCTGAGAAACTGTTGTGAAGTTTGCAACCAACAAACTAACGTGGAAGAAGCAGCTCCCTGTCGATAGCCTCAACCTCAGTTCAGACCTAAAAGGCTGAAATGTACTGAGCAGAACCTCGAGTCCTTAGAAAACTAAGTACGTGTGCCACAGGCAGAGCGCAGGAGACACAGAAGCAACACTGTGTCCAAAGTCCCCTACCAAAGAAAAATGGGCATCATTACATGATCCTGACATGTGAAATCCGTATCTCTTTCTAATCTCAGGTCAAATAGTCGTGTTCCCATGACAAAGACTAACCAACCAGACCACTTATAAAGGATGATACTGTGTAGCATCTCACAGCATTATTGCACCTTCACCAGCCTACAGACCTGAAAATTATCCATTATTTCATAGGAAGCTTGGTAAAAATAAATTTTAAAAATACCTAGATGGTTGTTTATTAGAACAAAAACCCTTCCTCAACCCTGAAAGCATCGAGCTGAAGTTCTGAAACAAGGAATCTGATGCGAGTTGCTATCTGTATGCAGAAGTGCTGTTTCTGAATAGGCTGAGAACAAAATACACCATCATGTTGGCCAATAAAGAAAGATGAACACAAGAAATCAGGGATTCCACAGACAGGAAGAACAAACCGCATTGATCCAGGCAACATTTCATAATCAGGCTTCGGAATTTCTCCCAGAAATAGGTAAAAGCATTCTGCAAAGTGTAGTTGAGACTTCTTCGCCTGAAAACCAAATTCTCCATCTCTTCTTTCAGGTGCTCCAGTGCACAGCCACCATTTAACTTACACAAGAACTTCAGACATAAACATTCTGGTAAATACTAGCAGCAGCTACTGATGACACACGGTAAGACAAGAAGCATTAATTCCAGGAGGGTTATTTCAGTCAAGCTCTTCCCCCTGTCTGTGAAATCCCTCATCTCTTGCGGAACACGTAAGGCTGAAAAGCACGCCTTCTACCTGGTCTGCAATCTTCCATACTCTGACAGAACCATCACAGCTCGCTGATGCCTGTGTAAGAGGTTTTTGTAAACAAGTTAATTATTAAGGACAGAGAAATGAATTCTATAAATTAAAAACAACCTATAAGCAGTGCTACAGTCATGTAATATACAGGCAGTTTTAAATAGAAAGCCTCCCAGTTTAAACCATTTTAAGACTTCAAACTTTCCAATACTGTCATCTTAATAGTTACACTTGACTCCAAACTACTGTAATTACAAACCCTTATACTTCAAGTGAGCTGCTTATTTGCAGAATAGGCTCATAAATCAATATCAAATTTCTTTAGCGAACCATTTTTTTCCCCTCTAAAAATCAGACCAGCATTAGATTCCACAAGAACACAGACAGAAATCGAGTGGTACAGCAAAGTCTGAGTTCTTCTGGGAGAAGTTGTCACACATCCCATCATCAGTGAGGTCAGCTGAAATGAAGCAGTCTTACATGTCCAGTCACCATTTGGTTTGTTTATTTTGTTGGGGTGTTTTGGGTTGGGGTTTGGTGTCTTTTTTTTCCCCTCAAAAGTATTTTCTTCCCTAAGGGAAAAGGAGATTCAAAGTAGAAAGGAAACAAGAAAGTGTTTTTACCAGGTAAACATCCTTGGGGTCAAAAGACAGGCTTAAAACAGGAGCATCATGTCCTCGGAATGTTTTCTGCTTGCTGCTATCAGTCACCTCCACAACTTTGACCATAAAGTCGCTGCAGATCACAACAGCACAGACATGAAAGTATCAACACTGGCGTTAACAATGACAAACTATTTATTTATTACTACCAAAATGTAATTGGGCGTTGTCTTTTGGGGCAGTTCCAGCTCTCACCACTGTATATTCCAAGGGAAAATGAGAATCTTGATGCTTACTACAACAGGAGCAAGGCCAGATTATCAGAAAGTAATTTTTGGTTTTATCAAAGCTCATAAATATGGTTGCTCTTTGAAAAGGGGATTATGTGCACACAGACCATATACCTGTTTAATGTATTCTGTATGACCTAATGAATGTCTGTGCTTAGATACCAGAGAGCTGACTTAACAAGAACTATCTGTTAAATTAGACCAATATTCACTACCATAATGACTCTGTCATCCAGTTTAATTAAAAACAAAGGCAAATAGTTTATTTTTTAAAGTTTTTAACAGGATTTTTAAGACCATTTAGTGCATCAGATACATTAACTGACAGAAATTTCAGATGGAGAGGAGAGAAATTTTATTTTAGAACCTAATCCTATAGGGTTAACCATTACTTTAACTACATTCAGAAAACACACCCTCAGTTTTGCCAATTACCTAACCAGTCAAAAAAGGAAGCCTATAAGCTGTGTTGCAAGACAAGTAAAATGATGTTATTTAGCCCTCCTTAAAAATGCAA
The DNA here is from genome assembly GCF_000690775.1 of Eurypyga helias. Lineage (NCBI taxonomy): Eukaryota > Metazoa > Chordata > Aves > Eurypygiformes > Eurypygidae > Eurypyga > Eurypyga helias. The sequence goes on along the minus strand of NW_010227486.1, from coordinate 6,218 downwards.
GACAACTGTAAAGAAACAGGCAATAGGATATTGTCTGTTTATTTGAGAAGCCACACAACTATTTTTCAAATAGTTCTTATGAACTTTGGCAGCCAGCAGATGTTAAACTTTTAAAAAATTGAAGTTTACAGACTTCACGAAAAAAATAGAGAAAACTGGGACCACTGACCATAATTGTCCTTAGCTACATTCCTTCATTTCACTGCTGTCACCTCCTCCAGTATGTTGCAGATGACCTCACTGAGGGGCGGCCTCGTAGTCCCACGAGCTCTTTTCCCTAAGACCAGAGCTCTGGCCAGGCTGCAGAGGTACTGGGGTTTTGTAAGAGTTTTAGAAACAGAAAAGAGCCTGCCTAATCTCTCTAATCAAAGTCAGGTCCTGGGGCAGAGCTGTTCCCTCAGAAACAAGTGCTGGCAATAGGCCCAAACTCACGATCCCTGTCAGATTTAGAGATTAGCGTGGTTACAGCCCCGAGCTGTCCAGCCTCCCAGTTTTGGTGGAACTGGGGTGTTTGCTCCACTGCTACCAGAATTCAGAGTCCAGCATATTTATCCAAACTGTTTTCTAGTTCAATCCACCCTCACAGGAGCCAGGGAGCAGATGCAACACTCCGCTGTCTCTACCACAGAGGACAAATTACAGCAGACAGGCCAAGCAGACAGCCCAAGTTACCTACAGCTGCCCAGAGAGTTCACCAAATCCAATTAGGACTCTCCCCAACCTTAAATAAATGAAAAAACAATTTGCCTGCTCATTATGTTGCCACCTCTGTTGAGGGACTAGCAAATATTACAGAACAGCAAACATGCTGTCCTAAGAAGTTAACTATGCGCTTCATCTCCCTCAGAGAAGTCTTACAACTGTCATCTCTTACCATCTGGCAGAACGGTGATGAGAATTACGCCAGAGAATGACTCAAAGCTCTTGCACAACCCAGAACCCATCTAACGTCCATGTGCGCGCATACGTGCGTGGCACCACGGCCCCGAACCATCAGGACATCGGCACGCAGTAACAAAATCCTCGAGGCTGCAATGAGCACCGTGTATCAGCCAACACTTAGCCTTACACATAAGGCTGAAAGCTGAAAACACCCCAGTCTCCTAAAGAAAAGGAATTATTTCACAACACCAGAATTCCATTTAAAATTAGTTGGTGGATCAAATATCTCATTGTTTCCTAAAGTCATTCTTTTCTTCCTCTCCACCCCGGGAGGCATTTTGCAACAGTTTAAGACCCTCAGAGATATACGGGTTCATGATCCCATTGGTAAAAATCAGCATGCGAGGAAGCTGCCAGGTTTCCAATGACAGCTTTTCCTTATCATGCCCGGATTACCTAGATCCGGCGGCGATTTTGGTGCCAGCACTATTAAAGACAACGTGGTTCGCATTCATGGTGAAACGGGTAAGGATGCCATCTGGAGCTCCTTCAGGAAACGTATGTATCTGAACAGTGTTGTTCGATACTGCTGTGATCAGTCTGCCGTTCTAAAAAACAAAATCCATGGTAAAATTCATCAGTCAAAACACAATTATGCCCACGGAGCCAAAATAATAGCTCTGATGGTCCCACTATTTGGGCAGATTAACTTTAGCAGTTCCAAGAGGTCTGCCAGAGTAAATATTCTTTAACTTTTATTTCCTCCCCAAAAATACAGACAAGCACAGTAACTTTAATACTTTAGCCCTTTAACCAAACTATTAAATACTAGAAAGATCATTCTCTTATTGTCAGTATTGTAGAAACACACCGCCAGGTTTAACGCCAAAATACGTAAAATTCATCATGCTAACTATATGGCAATTTCCTGCATCAAGACCTGCCCAACTGGTATCTTGTACTAAAATGATGAACGCTCGAAGGGAATGTCAAAGAGAACTGTCTGATCTTCTGGTGGAAGGGAAGTTTCTTCCTTTTACATAGGCAAGAAAGCGCTCTGAAGAGAAAGAATCTTGCATCATCCTATTCAGATTAATACACTGCAGCATCAGGAGAGGGCACCCTCGGACCGAACTGCTCTGTTTACACATCACCCGGGAAAGATGAGAAGTTCATGAACTAGAGCTCAGTTCTTTTCAGGAAACAGAAGGCAGATGTTTACTAAAAATTAATCCAAGTTCAAAGAAGCGCAAAACAAAACCGATTCTCCTGTACTTGGAAAAGTAATCTCCATTCAAGTGACAATACTTTTCCTCAGCTGTACACTGCAGTGAGTTTTTGAAATACATAAAGAAATGCCTTATTTCCCTCGTGGGGTTTTTTTTGTTCGGGTTTGAGGGGGATGTTGGCTTTTTGTTTGGTTACTTAAAGTTATAGTAAGAGTCCTGAAGATAAACAAAGCAGCAGCCAATACTATATGGCCTAAGTAAGAGATGAGATTTATTACCTGGATTACACCCACATCTCATCTGAGTTCCTCCTGGCACCATCATTAATTAAGAATAACTTTTGAAATAAGACTCCCTGAAGTTGTCTCACAAAGCATTCTTAACCTCACTGTCTGAAAACAAAAAAGCCCTCAAACCTAAAAGCACTTTACAGTCAACTTAAGAGCAGAGGATTTTTCCTACTGGTGTCAAAAATTAGAACCAGGATTTTCCCCTCGTCTATTCATTAATAGTTTTAGCAATTTCTGCATCTACCAGTGATTTGCTAAGAGGACTCATTCACGTCACCTCATTTGGTTTCATGAAAAGATAAGAAGTGCAATGAAAAGCAACAGCAAAATACCCTAAAAATCAATTATGAAGATAGATTTTACAGGTATTGATGAAGAGATACATCAGGTATGTTAAAAGGGATACAAGAAAGAGGTTTCACTTAAGGCTAGGTTTCAAATGATTATTTTTAAAATAGAATACGTATCTGTTAATTCTCATTTATTTCCTCTTTCATACTACTCTCCAAAATCACAAATAGATGAAAAACAGTTTTTAAATTTTCCCTTATCACTGCAAAGCTGACTACACAAGAACTGAAGAACTGACTTCCGGAATGCCTCACTTCTTCTACAGCTGCCACAAAGACAACATTTTAGACCTTCTAATTACTGGTGTAATATAACAGTAATTGCACAGAAAGGAAATAGGTGAGAATTAACATGCACAGTAAAGTTATTATTTTCTGTTACACAGATTTATATAGGTAACTTCTTTGCCTTGTGATTTACAAACAGTGACTCCTGCCAGATACCACAAAAGGAACTGCCATAACATGACGACAAACAGAGCGGGTTATGCTTCAAATCTAAGTCAGTCAGACCTCAGAACGGTCCGTAATCAGCGTTCCCACACATTGTTACAAGTTAAGCAAGAAAGAATCCTCTTCCCTTCTGACTTTGGGGACAGTGGGTCAGAGGTGTCTCTGGGCTAAAGGCCAGTTCTGAAAGCAAAACATCAACCAATTATAAAAAAGTATTACCAAAGTGTTACCAAACACTCTGTGAAAGTAATTTTTTATTAATATAGATTATAATTCCTTGGACCTGAAAACAGGCCCTCATAAAACAACCTCTTGGCTGTTTTCCCCAATATTCGATCACATCTTACGCTGGGAAACTTTGCAGCTCGCATTGTGAGAAAACACTGCAACAGCCTAAAAAGTTCACTGCATAATTAGCTTAATCAGGTGGGTTTGTTTCTCAGAAAGGAGATCAAAGTCAGAAATGAGTATAACCAAATGTGAAGGAAGAGAGGAGGAAAAAAAAAAGTTTAATATAAGGAATAATTCTCCTACAATCCTGTATGGGGTAAAATCAATTGTCAGAGGTATTCTTGGTTTATATAAAATAGTTAATTTAGTTAAAATATTGAAAACTTCTATTGGCACAAATAACCAATTAAATTCCTGTGTATTTCAGAAAATTATGTTTTCAGTACTGCTTTAATATTTTCCACTTAGACAGAAAGGTAGAGTATCTCCATATGCTCCAGTTTAAATACCTATGGCTCACTAAACAGCATTCCATTTATTTTTTCCATATATTAATCTGAAGGCAAAGATCTACATATTTAAGATACATCAAAGATCCACATATTTAAGACAAATCAGGATGAAATGCACTACATACAACCTTATTCTTGCCCTTTCCTGTATACATTATATATAATGTTACCCACATGAGCAGCATCCCTGAGCCTGAAGGCCCAGCATCTGTAGTCATGTACCAACACCAGTATGACACAACTTAGAGGAGTTCTCTTAACAACAATACCTTTAGAGCACAAGAATAGGCCTTTTCTCCCACATTAATGGACTTTGGGTCATCATCATCCAGGTTTTCCCAAATTCTAACATCTCCATCACTGCCACAAGTTACGATGCAGCTATGGAAAGACACAGGATTTGTTAACACTCAGGAACGGAATGAGACACCGCTGTGACTCTCAATCCCTAAATGAAAATATTACTGAAGTGCTAGTTTGGGGGGTTTTAACTGAAACACAATACATATTAGGTGATACAGCACATACCTACATTTATTACATCTAAGCAACTTATTAAACATGGGGAGGGAAAAGTCACATGAGGGAGCATAACACAGCTTGAGTCTCTGCTAACTACCTATGCCCAGCACTCATCCAAATTGACCCTTCAATATCATCCATCAGTCTATTGTTTTCCAGGACCTAGAGCAAATTTTTCAAAGGCCTTAATTAGCACTGATTTCTCAAAGAACTGGGCAATTAATTGCTTAAGACTTTGAAAACTTACCTTACAGCTGATTACAAAGTTGAGGGCAAAACTAAGAATGTTAATGCGTACTTGACTGAACTTTAACAAGCTTAACATGTTCCAGGCCTACAGAACCCTTAAAAAATAATTAGTATGGAATTCAAGTCGGCTGGAGTTAACTTTCACAATTTCAACACCTGAAGTCAGAGCAAATATACAGAAGTTTGCATGGCATTTTTAATTAAAGTCATCACGAATCGATAATCAAGCCTTGCATTCTTTTTTTCTAAATGTGTTTGCAGTCCAAAAAAAATCTCATTAAGCAGCAAAATGTTACAAAGCCAGTGGTGAAGCTGAGATGTCATTCTTAGTTCCATAAGGCTTGTACTTTGACAGCAACACAACACTGTTGACACTCAATATAGTGATGCTGGGGAGTCCAGCAGTAGTGGACCAGTGGTATTTGTCAGAGACATCTGCATCCTTTTATAAACATTTTGCATTGTTTAACAGCAAACGAGGCTTTTTGTGGGTTTGAGGGATGGTTATTAGACTAACTCTTAGGAGTAGCTTTTGTACCAGGGCTAATGAACTGAAGAAAGTAGTAAGAGAATATGGACTCCAAAGTAGGTCTTATACTCAGTGTAGAAGAATTAATGTATAAGACCCCTTGAGTTTATTTTGAGAGGGCCTGTTTTCTAGTTTACCTTTTATTTTTAATCAATAAAAAGGTAATGGAAAATACTTAGTTCATATTTATATGTACAAGAACTAGCGCAATAACAAGAACTGTTGGATTTCTTCAACTATATTTTGAATTTCTTAGGGCATGTGTGAATATATTTACTACCGCAGCTCATTGATTTCTGCTAGATTCTGTGAAGTCACTTTCAGAAAGTGCACGTAGAGATTTTATATCTGTACATACATTATATATGCTGCCATTTATCTTATAAATCAATCACTTCAAAACTCAGGGCATCAAAATATGTCATACAGCCAGTTCTCAAGACAGGCGAACACCAAGTATTTGCCAGACCAAACCAGTCCATAAATCTACCCCAGCCTCTCCCCCAGCCGTGGCTGTACAGAAACCCCTGGAAAAGCAGGAACACGGCCACACTTCGCCCTGGTCTCTAGGAATTAGGCAGTTACCTCCCAGTGTCATCAAAGCAGACGTCCGTGTGGCCTTCGGTGTGGCCATACCGCATCGGCTTTTGCCTGGAAGGCATCTTTGCGCTCACCTGTTTATTGACAGAAGACAAAAGGGAGAGAAATAAAATAAATTTAATTAGAAAAAGCTTGGGGAAGGGCCTCAGGAGACAGGGCAAGGCCAGAGCTGCTGGGACACCCACCGGCTGGGGACACGGGGCGCAGCCACCAGCCGTGCCCCGCTCGGCCCAAGCGGGTTCCTGCCCGTCACCTCCTCGCGTGGGAAGGGCCTGGTGCGGAAACAAACCGTGGCAGAAAGGTGTGTGGCGGGAAAAACGGGTTACGGGGGTGCTGGGCGCCTGTCCTTCAGCGCCACCTCAGTGCCCGGG
>NW_010227485.1:24232-53409 GCF_000690775.1 Eurypyga helias | reverse complement strand
AGGGGATCGCACAAGCTGCGCACACCTGTGGCAGGCTGCGCTGCACGCCCAGAGCCGGGCCAGCCCCGAGACGGCACCCCCCTGCTCCGGGCAAGTGATCCACAGGGAATGGGCGGGGGAAGGACCTCGCTGTCTCCCTAGAGCGGCTGCTGCGAGGACAGCGTTCCCAGGCATATGGCATCCGCGGCACACACCCCACCCCTGGGTCTCGCCACTGCTATGCACTGTGGGGGGATGCACTTGCCCACCGAATGTCATCCTCCCACGGCGCGGCTGCAGCTGTGACACGCAGAACTTGTCCTTGCATTACGATTAAAGTTTCTCCAGTCCCTCAGGACCCAACAGCAGCTCACTGCTGCTCCTGAATCTCTCTGCATGTCCAGAGTCCCTGTCACCACACAGTAAAAGCTAGTGGAGCTAGCAATTGCCACTGCTTAGCCATTATGCAGTCCGCCCACTCCTGTTCAACTTCTCAGCCTTGCTGGACACCATTAAAGACCTAGTCCTTGTTCATACCTGGATCAGTCACTCATTTGTGCAACATCATCCCTGACTTCATGACCAAAGCCCAACCACACCAAGACAGGACTTGTGGACATGTTTTTTCCCCAAATTCTGCCACCACAAAGCATTGCTTTGTGTCCACCACATCGCTCTTTGTCACCCAGCTGTGCTGGACATGGCACAGAACGTAACAGGCTTTATACACAAGTATGTTCACCAACACTTTCTTTAGGGCAGTACTTTCACCACCCCAACAGCAGGTCTCTCCTACCCTGCAGACTGAAGAGCTGTTACTTGCAACTAAAATCACCCTCTGTGACTATTATCCACACCTGCCACACTCAGGGACAATCCCAGACATTCAGTTCACACTATGTCAGCGAGATTACCCCAGATTACTCCGTTTCTCAGACACCCACAGAGAGGACAGGAAGGACTGGTGTTTCTAAAGAAAATAATTAAAAAAAAAATCAGTTCCTGCTTATTACTGCTAAATGATAAGCCACACAGCTGAAGTCCCGCTGGCAATGTGGGGCTGTATTAAAATCTCCCCACTCCGGATCTCCCCCCCCTTAGCAGAGGCTGCAGTGCCAAAGAGAGAAGCATCAGTGCTCTCTAATCCCTTTCTTTCTCCAAAAGACAAAGGTAACATAAGCAACACCCCCATCTCCTGCACGATTCGAGAACTGCGTGCCCATCACCGGCACTCAGAAAAGGGGCTTTTCCAGTCTGTATCATCCCTGTTGCAGGAATATTAGGTTTGCTTCAAAACCTGGCCCCTTGCACGACACGGTGACAGTGAGGATATCATTTCACAACCCTAGATTTGCAGAGTCTATATCCAGGAAAAGAAATGGAATAGCCCAACACAGTATCCATTGCAGGCTGTTTTAATCCCTGGTCTAATCCAATACAATCTGCTTTAATACCTACCCAGCTGCAAACACCCATTCAAAGAAGCAGGGGCTGGTGTTATGTTCTGTTGGACCATGTTGATTTTTAATTGATGTAAGGCAACCATATGCCACACCACCAGGCAATGCAGTAGATGTCTAAGTAAGCAAGTAAGAAAATGTTCTGGGAGGCAAACTGTGGCACAAATACAAAGTAGCAGAACATGCCTATAACCAAGGGGGAGCTGGGTTCAATTAAGGAGAGAAAGACAATTAATTGTGGGAGTTATGTTTGTTTGAAGAGAATTATTTGGATGGAAGAAGTCTAATGAACATAGAAGAAAGAACATAGAGAGTTTGGCAATCATCTCGCACCAAAGCCTTCTAAAGCAGCATTAGTCATTTGGGGGTTTAATTTTTATTTCCTATTCTGTGACTTGCATTTGGAAGAAAAGACAATTACGAAGCCAAAGAGTTAACTCCTGTAACATGTATCAATAACTTCATCATCACTACCCCACTGCTGGTTGTGGGCCTGCTCCCCAGTACCCCAATCCCTTCTGCTTTGCCCAGCTCTGCCCATCACTGCTCCATGCCACCCTCCTCCCGCAGCACTGCGTACACCCAGGCCTCCCTTGATGCCCAGAGCATGTTTCCCAGTCACTGTCACTCCAGGAAATTTCTGAGTGGGAGCTGGAACCTTACTTGCTAGAACCTGAAAGAAACAGGGGGAGCTGAGGAAAAGATCATAAGAGGAAAATTTAGAGTGGGGGAAAAAAAATAATGCCCTAACTACATGGCACTCTATTCACACACATGCACCCCTCCCCCCCGTGGAGGGCTTCAGCAGTACTCAAAAGCCCTCCCAAGGGAGGAAATCCCACATGTACTAAGAGAAAAATCAATGCTTGCTTCAGTTAACGTTAACTTATTTATTAGGTGTGAGACCAGCCACTGGAAAACAAAGCAGCTCTGTGATAATGCTGTCTTGTTTACTAAGGAAAGGCCTGAATCTACCTAAACAAAAATCATTAGAAGCTGAAGTGTTCCTGTATCCTCAGACTAAAGATCACTTGCAGGCAGTACTGCCACCATTTCTGCTGGTACAGTACTAACCCCATTATGGGACAGATTTGCTCTTAGCACAGCCAGTCAAGGCGTGCTGCTGACAGTCTGTCTCTAAGCACGGCAGGCCAGTGGCAGGGAGCCTTTAGCATTGACAGGCTTGCTGCAAAGCTCCCAAAACAGGGGCTGCAAAAAAAAAAAAAAAAAAAAAAAACACACACCAACCACCACTGCACAGATGCTGCAAGAAGGAATCTAGCTCCTGCACTAAGTGATGAAGCGGGAATCCAGCAGCGCAGCACACAAGCACGCAACACGGATACCACATATACCAGCATGCCAAGGGAAGGGTTTTACACATCATGGGACAGTGGTGGGACAATTTGATCACAGATGATCTTGGAGCAGGGCTCTCACAAAGTAGTGGGTTCCCTCACTGCATCACAGCACTACTATCCTCTTGATCAACACCATCCACCCAGTGCCCCAGAGCAGGAGAGGCTGTCACAGGCCACACCGGAACTGCAGCAGGTAGAGGCTTAGCAGAGCAAAGAACTAATTCTGCAGATCTCACCCTCAGACTCGGAACTTCACCAGCGTGAGCAGATGCAATGTCAGGTTTGATGCCTGTCTGCATCCCTCCTTTTGATATTTTCTACCCAAATACCACCTCTGCGGGAGACAAACAGCTTCTTTCATGCAGGAATACTCAAACAGTTCCATCTTCACCCACTGCTAAGGCTGTCCAAAAGGTGCACAGAACATGTGAAGGACTTGACTTTGAATACTCTGGGGAGATTCTGCAGGTTTTAGGACATGCTGCCAGTTGGGTTCTGGTGCTGGTCCTAAAGCCAAGATAAGGAAAAAACCTTCTGCTGATAATCAGCATCATTAGGAATGACAGAGCGCTTATCAGAAGGGAATGAGTTAATGGATTTGCAGTATATACAAAGATAAATTGTACAGCACAATTTCTTCTCTTTTCCTCCGATTCTCCTCCCCACCCACTGGGGAGGGGAGAGGCGAGCACGTGGCTGTGTGATGCTTAGTTGCTGCTTGGGGTTAAACCACAACAGCCACGTATAATGAAGAGAGGCATTCATGGCTTAAAATTTCATAGTATCCAAGAACATGCTATGAATACTAGGATATCCCATTTGGAAAAAATCTCGTTTAAAACCAGGGAATATGCCTAATATTCACATGGTCATTGATTCAGAAAGAGGAGAAAGACCCTCATCTCCCTTTCTGTCCCAAGATACGCCTCAGTCTCACAGGTTCCAGGGAGAGAAGGAATCCTCCTTACTGTTAGAAATTTTATGCACCCCTCATCAGCTTTTGTTAATGAAGCCTCATGTCTATGATTGTTTAGGAGTGACTTTTTTTCTGCTAAAAAGCAGAACACAAATACTGCTTTGCTGTGCAAAAAGAGCCTTTGTGAACATGAAATTTCCTCTCTGCATGTTCCACTCCTTCCCGAGGGCATAGTGGGATCTGGAAAGGTTCAGACATTCACTACAGGATAACAGTAGCTACGGTTACTATGATTTCATGGGCATGAAGCTGTTTGGACAGGGCAAGGTTTAGAACAAACTTGGTAGAACGAGAGCACAGTGCGAAATCTTGTCACCTCTTGCTCCTGGGTAAACACCCTTCAGACACCCTTTCCCATTGTGCCAAGAGGTATCTATCCTTAGCCACTATTCAGCAAATCATAGCTGAATTAATAGGATGAGATTCAGTTAGAAGGGAGAGATTTTTGGAAGATGTGAAATCAGCCAATGAAGGACAAATTGTGCTCTATCAGACTCAAGCTGTCCCTCCTCACCCTGCGTTGTGGTGGAAGGTTTATTGCCAGAGCCTCTCTCTCCATCCTCTCAGCAATCCCACTAAAAAGATATCAACTGCTGGTGGCTCTAGGCAAGAGAAAGAAATGAAAAGTATCCCATATTCATCCTGTATGCTGATGACTCCTCAAGAGCCTATACCCTCTCCTGCTCTCAACATTTCCTTAGGCTCCAAGTTTCCAAGACATCATATGGTTTGTAGGCTCGCTCAAAGTAGTCAGCTGCTCCCACTGCAGTTCAAAAAGATTACATTTCCATGATTCCAAAGCATCTGCTGGCTTGGATCCTATTTACAGGCCAATCACTGAAGAAATACCAAATATTATCAGGTGTAAATAAAGTTGTTTGGGGTGTGCAATATCACTTGTATTTTCCCAGTCCCCACCAAGGGATGCTACCATCTGAGACCCACTGATTTTTGTGTGACACATATTTCCCTTCTAGATGAGTGCTAGGACTCTCTTACTGCAGAGATCACTGTTATGGATCCACAGATTGCAAAAGTGACATCCCTAAAGCCCCATAAGGAGTAATCAGCCCTTCGGTGCTGTACTACCAGCTGTAAACCAAGTCCCCACAAGGCCATAAAAGTCATACAGCATGAACTGCAACTAAGGGGATAGCTTTGGAATGCATCACTGATCAGAGATGACCATGCCTTCTTCAAGCATTCCAGTGTAGCGCAGTGCTAGCTTACAGGTAAACCAGATAATGTTGTCCTCAGCAATCCCAGCAGACTTACTTCCTTCACTAGTATGGAGGAGGAGCCCCCACATAGGTAATTCGAAGGAGTTAAAAGCTTCAAATAAAGAGGGACACCAAACATCGGCCACATCCAAGCCCCTGCAGACTACTGGCAAACAAAGAGCAATGACCCACAAATCCACAAGGATGGAAAACTTCCTTGATAGTTTCCAACCAGCCAGATACCACACAGGACATTTTTTAGCAAAGTCTCCTGTAGAAATCAGAAACAAGACAGAAAAGGGACACAAACAGCCTTTTCCCACCCGGGAGAGTACATGCTACAAGAATGAAGCTGCTATGGTGAGTGTCAACGAAAACAGCTCTCTACAATTAAGACTTTGCTCTCACCCAGATACTTCTTCCACTTTGTATCCTCTTCCACCCTCCCCTTCCTCCAAGCTTGAGACAGACCTAGAAGGCGAGAGAGCTAGTTTTGTTTCTTCCCTACTCAAGCTAAATCCAAAGCAATTTGTGTGAGTGTGCAGGCAGAATTTTCTTTGCAAGCTAGAGAGAAACAAGTCTGTCAGGGACCCCAGCTTTGATGGTGGGACTTCACAAGAGGATGCTCAACCTGCCACAGCTTGGTGCTGTTTTCTCTCAGACAACAAACACCACCTTTTAAGATTCTCACCTATGGCTATTTCCTTCCCTTCTTTTAAGAACAACCCCAAACAAGAGTGAAATTGAACTACAGGACTAAGAAAAGACTTTATACTAGTCAACATGAGTAGAAGGGTATATATTTAGTGGGGAAGAACAAAACAAAAAGGAAGTATTAATATAAAGAAAAATAACACAGAACTACAGCAGAAAGCTGTAGGCAGGTGTCTCTTACCAAGCCAGTCCTAGCAGTCCCCCAGATATCCAGTGCACTGACTCAGCAATAACTTGCTCCCTAAAAGGAGCCAGGTTAAATCAAATCTTATGTAAATGGAGTTTGAAACATTCTGAAAGGGGGAGTCTCAGGCAAATTTATGCTCCCAACACCTTTAAGACAGGAAGGACAAAACTAAGTGGCAGCTATTAGAGCCTTTGCTAGACTGTCTTAGCTGATAGCTTCAAGTCACAGGGGACTAACTGAAGTTTCGCACAACCACAGTAAATTAGAAAAAATAATACTGGCCCCAGGAAGATAACAACATATAACCTGCACGCAGTGTAATGCATGCTTAGTAGTGTGTTGGCAAAGGCCAGGCATCACTGCTGTATGCACTTCCATGATGCAAACACCAATTACTACGTTAATAATCATTTAAACTCCAGCAATGCCTACTGTTTCTATCAGGCTCCAGGAAAAGGCCTGCAAATAAAACAAAGACACACTCCCCACTCTGAAATCTAGATTACAATTTACAGACAACACACAAGTTCACTGCCTTCAGACAGAGTGCAAATGAGGACAGCTAAGAAGGCTGATCTTTACAAAATGAAAATGCTGTTGGGGCAAATCAGAGCGTTCATCTGTACAGGTATTTCGTTCAGTGCAAAAGCATGCAGCAGACCAATGTGAGTACAGGTGGAGAGGCCAAAACTCTTCACTCCCCTTCCCTTAAAAGAGCACCTGACCACAACATTTGTCACTCCAAACACAGAGTAGATTTATTCTACTACATAATTTAACAGATGTTTCTTTTGGTGGTGATTTAAACCTATTCTTCAACTTTAGGTGTCCAGGTTCCAGTGCAGCACTTCAGAGACCCCTCCTCTTGTCCCTTCTCCCTTTTCTGGAGCTGTCCAACACTTGGCAATTTTATTGGTACTCTGGAGCAGAAGAGCAATCTCAAAAGGGTTAAAATTGAGGGACACAAATGAAAGCGCGATTAATAAGCCTGCTACATGAAAGATCCTCATGCTCATAATGCAATCGGTAAGGGTTGTATATTTTTCCTTGGGCTTACTCTATCTACTCCATTATTGCAATAATGCATGGTAATATAGTTAGCATTGATTTGCCGCAAGGTACATGTACTACATCTGCAAGCTAATAGGGAAAAAGGAGGGAGTCTCTTTCCTTGAAAGGCTGGAATTGCTTAATTATCTAAGGAAAATGACATGCAGGTTTAACAGCACAGGGAAGGGCTAGGACTGACTTTCCTCATTCCCAAAGAATACAGAGTAACACTTCTCTGCTACGTGATCTCCATGCAAAGCAAACTCTCCTGCATTGTTATTATTAATTACCCCGGCTCCTATCACTGGAATTCAGAGGTGTTGATACTTCGCATCACCCTCAGCTATGCTTGCTATTCATAAATCATACTGAGAGGAGTTGCCAGGAGAGGAGAGGAAATACTAAAGGAAACTTGTAAGCATCTCTAAATAGGCAGCTGCTGTTCAAAGAGGCTGCAGTCCTCTGCACAGAGTCAGATGTAAACCAGTATTAGTGTTACAGGACAGCAGGAGACATATGCTAAAAGTAGGCAGGCAAGACGGGTAAACAATGCATTTGGACAGAAAAGGTAAAGGAAGGCAGATGGCTCAGGGGATTAACCTTTAATCTTCACATCCACAGGTTAGATCAGATCGGATGGTCTGATAAAAGCTAAAAGGCACAATTATGATTATTAATCTGTAAGGGGTTGACTGTAGAATCCAAACAGAGAGGTGATAGTTCTAGTGGTCAAACCAGCACTGATTTTTCCCTTCAGAGCCTGGAGCTAATAAATTAAAACCTTTTTCCCAGTTTTCCATCTGTAAAATGGAGCTGAAATTGCCTCATCACTTCAAAGGCTAAAGTTCTGAACAGGGTTTCAGCCATCTCATGCCTCCTACCCCTTTATACAATTACACGTTCCACAGAAAGCATTCACTCTCCTGCTCCTCACCAACAGCTGTGCCTAAACTCTTGCTCCTTTTTAGGGGTGTTTCCTAAATAAGGAATTGAGAAACGTAAATTTGATACCTGAGGGATTTATCTCAGCCCAGTTACTACAGCAATGACCACACTTTGCAATGACCACCACTCACCTTCTGGCTGGCAACAGGACAATACTGAATCAGATTTGGTTGAAAAAGAGTTTGCAGGCACCTGGACCCCACTTCCTCCCAAGAGAGAACATGCTCTCCATTCACAGCCTTTTTCTGACTCCTTTTAAAGGTAATTTCAAGTTATAAACAGTTGAGACTGAAAGCAAGTTTTGTTGGAAAGGAATGGAAGCTTCTCATAGATCACTCAAAGTACCTTGAGAAAGAGAAGCTTAAAGGCACACAAACCCTTCATTTGGCCACACATCATCACCAATGCAGTTGCCTTATTTTGGGGAAAGGAAAGGTTCTTCCCCTCTTTCCTCCTTTCTACCTTTTGCAGTTTAACCCAGAGAAATTCAAGATTTCAGGGGGTTTTGTTCTTTTTTGATTGTGGAATGTGTGTTTTCCCTTTCTTCACATTGCACCTTTAAAATATTTCTTCACCCCTGGAAGCTTGACAGTGTGGCAAAAGAAACAATGAAAGTAACACAGAAACAGAGCAAGAAATCACCTGGAAGTTGCTCATGCCAGTATTCTATCACACACTGAAGAAAAAAGGGACAAAACTGGGTTAAAATATGATCTTCAAACACCACTGATCCGAAATGCTGAAATGCTGAGATTTCTGGTCTCAGTGAAAATCAGAGGGAGGAGGGGAAAAAAAAAAAAAAAGACAGCCTTTTCTTTAAATCGTTACATTTTTCTTTAAAGAATTTTTAAACTGAAGTTTTTGATTAAATCAAACAGATCAAAATTAGTGAATTGCTATGTAATTTTACGAATAGCATATTCAGCCTGACACTGTGCTTTCCACAACTAGATTTCTTACTAATACCATAGTAGCATTTTTATGTTGCAAATAACTTTCCAAAGCCCAGAATGAACAGAATATTTCTTACTCCTCTGTCTAGACTTTCCCCTGTGCTGCTGTCATTACTGCCTTACCAGCACAGGAGATTCAAAACTACTTTAAGCTGGCAACTGAATAGTCTTCTCTGCCCAGGTCTCCCTCACTGAGGTCCACCTTTATCACACAAGTAGACACAGGAGGGAGCTCACACACCCCCATTCACACTGAGGTTACATCTCTCCCTGCAGCAACCGAAGAGATTTAATATCTCTAATTATCAGTTCAGGGTTCCTTTAGGTCTTGGACTTCCAAACCTGCTAGAACAGAAGTCTCCCGTTCTAGGTAGCAGAGCAAGGCATATGTGCCCCCCTCCATACCAAAAATAGAGACTCTCTAGCAGTGTTGGCTGAGCTGAGACCAGGGGTATGAGGTCTTTGCTCACCAGATTTGGCAGTTGTAGATGAGGCTGCATACACACCTGTAATGTAAACACACACTCTGGGTTGGAAGGGACCTTGAAGATCATCCAGTTCCAACCCTCTGCCATGGGCAGGAACACCTTCCACTAGACCAGGTTGCTCAAAGCCTCATCCAGCCTGGCCTTGAACACTTAGAGGGATGGGGCATCCACAGCTTCTCTGGGCAGCCTGTCCCAGTGCCTCACCCCCCTCCCCGTGAAGGACTTCTTCCCGGTATCTAATCTTAACCTCCCCACTTTCAATGTAAACCCGTTACCCCTTGTTCTGTCACTACAGGCTCTTGTAAAAAGGATCTCTGCATCTTTCTTATAAATCCCCTTTATATATTGAAAGGCTGCATGAGGCTTCCCAGAGCCTTTTCTTCTCCAGGCTGAACAACCCCAACTCTCTCCTCCTGTCTTCATAGGAGAGGTATCCCATTTATCCCAGCTCTCCTCTGGACCTGCTCTAACAAGTCCATGTCTTCCTTATGCTGGGGCACCCAGAGCTGGATGCAGAACTGCAGGTGGGGTCTCAGAGAGCAGTGGAGAATCCCCTCCCTCGCCCTGCTGGCCACGCTTCTCCGGATACAGCCCAGGATGCGGTTGGCTTTCTGGGCTGCCAGCGCACACTGCTGGCTCATGGCCAGCTTTTAATCCACCAAAATAAAAATATTTGAACCTCGTACATGTTTACTTTCCTCATTAAAAATGAAACAGGACTTGAGAATCCAAAATAAATTCTTACAGGCACCTAAAATTAATTCACTAAAGTGAGAATCTACAGACAAAGCCCTTATTGGCTGTTGTCACCCCTTTCCACATCACACATGAGGTCAGGGAGCCCCAGAGGCTGCTTGCCACACACTTAAATAAAGCTTTTGATTAAATCACCTTGCAGTCAAGCAACTATGAGCAGACACTCATATTAAGTGTTTGCTCTTTTGCCAGACTATGGCCAAAAAAAGCACATAATTTTATTTAGCAGATGTTTCTATAAAGAATTGAGTAGGTGCCGAGAGTGTAGCCTACTATTCTAGCTTTTCCTTCTTTCTTTCACATCATCAGTGTCAGGTACATTCTAGAGAGAAAGGTAGTTTTGTTCTAACTTATTCAGAAGAGGTTTTGGAGGATGTGATTCTGTATTTCTTCACAGTCCTCACACTATGAAACCCGACTTAGATGCTGCCTTTGAGCACCAGAGCAATAACAGTCTAACATCTGCAGCCACAAGAAAGAATTTGGGTGTATTAGAATATCCCAGCAGAAAGCCTATGTCCAAGAGAACATCATTAGATGTAAGGAACACTGCTGACTTTTAACTTCTTCCTTCTCTTCCTAATTTCTACTGCTCACAATTTGATGCAGGGATGTGATTATTAGCAACCTCCTTGCAAACTAATGCTGGGATGCTGCTGCTAGTTGTCCTCTTTCCAGTTAAACCCATACAGAAGCCCCCAGCTGGTACATTATCTTGCAGGCTTCTCATCATTTGCAACGTGAGATCTGTCTTCATTTGAGGAAAAATAGCCTGGCTTCATTTAATTTTTCATTTCTTCATTTTCCTTATATCTACAGGCACATTTTCCTAAGAGGCCTGTTTTTCTGCATTTTGATGGTGTACTTTACACCCCTGGAGAGAACAGACATTTTACATTACCATCTGAGCAGACTCAGCAGGGTATCAAAGAGTGCAGATTATTCAGGATCTGCTCCTCTGCCTCATTCATTATTGAACAAATACCTCCAAAATGAAAGCATGAGTTAGCAACCCCAACTGCTCTGAATATACCCTGCCACAGGAGGAGCCAACAGAACATGTATGAGATTCTTATCCCTTTCTACCATCAAATTCCAGAGGGTTTTGCAAACTATGTCACTCCTGAAGGGGACAGCAGATCATACACTCTTTTTTTTAAAAATTATTTAAGGATGTACAGTCAGAATAGGCTTAGCTGGGCAATTAAAATAGTACCAATGGCAAAGTGAACTAAAAAGCCCAGAATCCTTGATGCTGCTCTGCCTTTGACACAGGTTTTCTGTACCTTTAATTCATTTCGTTCACTACCCTAAAAGCAGAGGACTAAAACTTACTTATTTCTAGCAGGGATGGCATATCACCTCAAACAGGAATTTCTGCTTATTTATATGATCCCTTTTTTCCCGACTCTGCTGCCTCAGAAGAGAAATCTTATTCATTCTTGGGCCTGCAAATTGGCTTTCCGTATATACTACGACCCTCCTCACCTTGCATAGTGCATTGACCTATTCTCGCTGAGGCTGAAGGGCATAGGTACCTGCAGGACTAGCATTAATACTGTTTTGCATAGCAACCAATTACAAGGGTGTACTCAGAGATAGTACGATCAGCAATTCCTTGCCAATATCTCCCAACAGATGCAATATTAAAACCTAGATCGTTACAATATTCTCACTAACAAAAGGGTCTCATACTCAAAGCTACCAAGGATCTTTTTAACTTATCTGAGCACCACTGTTTAAATACAAGCTTCAACCCAAGCGTTGGGACACTGAAGACTCAAACACCTGGGGTGCAATGTGAAAAATCAAGCCATTTCACGACCACTTATTACCATTGCATGCATGGCTGTGGCAGTATAAGCTTTCTCTATCGCACATTTCCCTGCCACACAAATCCACCTCCAGCCTCTTGCCTGCCCTTGTTCACAGGGAGAAACTCAAGTACTCTGCCAGAGGCAACAATTCAAACACACAAGCTACCTTGAATCCTAGGTGTTTAAACTCCCGACCAACCCAGCCGAGACTGAGGCAGTCCATTTCCTTGCAGAATGCTCACTGCATGTGCCCCCATACAGTTTGGATTGTCACCACAACCGTTGCATCCGAAGAGCAGTTATCTCACAGCTACAGCAGCAGGGGAATATCTTCTATCTGATTTTGACTGTTTTCCTTCTTACAGGGAAGAGATAATGCAACTAAACCTGAGGATGGTGAAGAGGAGAGATATTTTCACTAGTTTGTCTTGCCATTTTATACTGGAAGAGGTGAAAAGAGGAACAATGTCTTTAAACCTACTGGTGATCAGAACTGTAAACCCATTCATCTAGTGCTCTTTTCCTCTTCCTTCCCCTCCCCAAGATTTCATTTTAAACACAGCAATAGATTTTATCCCCAGATGTCTTTTTTTTTCCTAGCTCTTTTTTGTTTGTCTGTGTTTTGTTTCTCTGGAGAAGGAAATAAAGCTGAGTATCTTCAGCTAAACTACATTTGTTGTTCAGTGTTTTGCACTGTTTATTAGTAGGCAGGATAATGTTTGTTAGAAAACATATTTTGACAAAGGATAAAGGTAATTTCCACCTTAGTTCTAGCTGTAAGAAAGGTGAGAGCTCTACATGGCTCACTGAGTCTGTAACTGTATCAGAGATTTAAAAGGTGCCAATTTAAGATCTAATCCCAAAGCCCTTGCATGAGTGGTCCCATTAAAAGGGGAACAAATTTACTCTTTGCCCTCATAGATTTACACTGGTTGTCAATATAAGCAAATGAGACCGAAAGAAACTTGGAACTAAAGCCTGATCTAAGTTGCACCACTTCAAAGAAACTCTCCAGGAGTCAAAGGATGTGCTTTTAATTAATGTTGGTGACACACAGAATCAAGTCAGGCAAATATGGTTTTTATGTTAATAAAAGTGGTATCATTTTATACACTCTAGTATCTCAGAATGATACATTTCAAAGACAAAAGTTAGCATGTCTCCTTCATAATGCACTAATAGTAACTGCTAGGTATGTATTCACCCTTCATTAGTTGTTGAGATTTAATCAAACTACTTCTCTAAGCAACTCTACCTGACACTGCATTTTGTAATTATCCCTGCATCTCAGAGATGTCTGTGTGTAAGCGTCAAGGCAATGATTGATCGATTCTCAATATCCCATCACTTATGATATTTCCAAAGTAAACAACTCCTTCTCCATTGGGAAATAATATCTAGGCTAAATCAAATTGTGAAGTACTAAAAGAAAGCTAGCCTCTTCCATATTAATCTTAAACCATTTATGATAGATCAAGGCATTGAGTTTCCAGATCTTATGAGACCTGCGTGCTCTGAAGCAACTCTTTAATTGATAAGTGAGGAGATGAACAACCTGGTTTGCATTGTGGAGAAAAAAATTATGTACAACAGCTTGTTTCCAACCCAGTCAGAGTGTGGAGGGATTCTTGACCCACACTGAGAGTCAAGTGCATTGCCTGAATGGGTTTCACCACTACTTGGGCACCTGACTCAGAAAATCCTCTGAATATGGTGTATTTGAAAAAACTGAAGCCAAGTCATCAGTTTGTCTGGTTCTCCCGTATGTTAAAGCTTCTTAAATCCACTGTAAAGCCTCCTTAATATGGACATAAATTAGAGTCATACTATGACACCCTAAACAATGCACAGGAAACTGATCTGTGCAAAAATGAGACCTGTCAAGTGACTCTCTCTTGTGAAAATCTGGTTATTGGTGACAAGAGGAGAGGTGACAAGATGAAAAGTATGAAAATTGTCTCTGAATCTTAGAAAATGTACTGGTGTGGGCAGAGTAAGATGCTGACAATATTTTATTTAGATGTAGTGTAAACCTAGCTTCCACATCATACAATCCTGATCTAAAGCTGTCATGTTAGAGTGCATATTGTACCCATATCTCCAGCCAAATCTGTTCCTTACTCATAAATAACAATATTGAGATAAGACTAGTGAATCCCAGAGGAGTAAGCACAGAGTTACGCCTTAAATAAGCCAACAAATCCACTAGAGGATAAGATCCTACTGCCCATCTACTCAGTCCATGAGAACAAAAGTGAGGTAAACTCAGGATCAGTCTGTCCCTAATCCTTGTATTTATTCCAGCCCAACATTTACCTCAGTCCTGCAAACCAGCCCACCCTTCAGTTTAGCAACAATCCATCCAATGGACTGGAAAAGAGAGCTTCTTCCCTCCATAAGCACTCCCCCAACTTCACTACCCATTAACTACTCTGAGCATTTCCAGATTTCCTCTTATTTCCTATTTCCTCATTGATTTTAATCCTGCATCCCAAAAGGGCAAAGCTCCTTATGAGTTAACCTCAGAAAGGGCATCTTAGCCCACAATCAGGTTTTCAACAGCTCTTGGCAGTGGCCTAAATTCAATTTCTTTGAGCACCTGTAAAAATTTCCACCGACAGCACCAAGAGCAAAATTAGGTACTTCAGATAACCCCACTTCAACCCTGTAACAGCATTTTTCTCTGCATTGCACTTTGCAGTCCTCTTTGTACTACAGATGCCATGTATACTATGAATCATAGGCAGACAGGAATCCCACAGCATTTCTGCAAACCCTTTTTCTTCCCCCACAAAAAGTACAAAGACAGCTGAAGAGCACGAAGATGTTCACTCTCCCAGAAAGAGCAGGAGTGCTTTTTTTTGACTAATGCTGGCTTGACACATGAACTCTAACTCCTTTCATGTAAAGGCACGTTGTTTGCAAACTGCCTCCATGTCCCCCCCTCAATCCCTCCCTCAGCCCCTCCGCCAAACAACCACCACCCTAAACACACATATATTTGGGAAGAAAAAAAAAGTACAATATCAGAAGGATATTGACCACTTGGAGCGAGTCCAGAAGAGGGCCACGAAGATGATCAGAGGGCTGGAGCACCTCTCCTATGACGAAAGGCTGCGAGAATTGGGCTTGTTCAGCCTGGAGAAGAGGAGGCTCCGGGGAGACCTCATTGCAGCTTTCCAGTACCTGAAGGGGCTACAAGGGTGCTGGGAGAGGACTTTTTACAAGGGTCTGTAGTGACAGGACAAGGGGTAGTGGGTACAAATTGAAATCAGGGAGGTTTAGATTAGATATCAGGAAGAAATTCTTTCCAGAGAGAGTGGTGAGGCACTGGAACAGGTTGCCCAGAGAAGCTGTGGAGGCCCCATCCCTGGAAGTGTTCAAGGCCAGGCTGGATGAGGCTTGGAGCAACCTGGTCTAGTGCAAGGTGTCCCTGCCCATGGCAGGGGGGTTGGAACTAGATGATCTTTAAGGTCCCTTCCAACTCTAACCATTCTATGATTCTACAATCAGAAAAGGTAAAAATAAGAGGAGTTTCACTTTCTGAAAGGTATGTGTTTTTTCAGAGGCAGAGATGGCACAGCTTTGATAACGTTTGCTAACCTCAAAAAAACGTGTACTTCCAGAAGTGTGAAGGAAAGATGTTCTATTAATTCATTTGCATTTTATCCCCCATAACACTAGGCACATAACCCTTTCTGTCTCCCCCGTGAGATGACATTCCACATCACAGCTAGGCTGAAGACACTGTCATGCCCCATTAAGTTTTAGTGGACTTTTCTCAGCCAATTCAAGTATTTAAAAACTCCCTAGAAAACACATTAATCAAACGGATCTGCAGTTGTGTAAAAATCAACGTTTTTAAATGTACCATATTTAATAAGAAATGGACTATCAAGCATCTTCAACATGCCAAATTGGCATAGCTCATTGAATCGCTTGGCTGACGAATAACACGTAGAAACACAGCCCCTTTGATATGCTTATTTTTTCCTCTTGTTTTTGTCTCCTTAAAAATATTCAAAGCTAAAATCTAAATATAGAATCAACAGACAAAATTTAGTTCAGAACATAACCTGAGCAGGGTCATAAAGCCTGTGACACATCAGAATATGACTGATCTACCTGCATGAGAAAACATATATATATTCACATGCCCCATAAAATTTATGGCTCCCATTTCAAAACAAAAGTGACAAATACTTGTGCAATTTAGAAAATGGACCACTTTTCACGATCTAGCAAAGACACACGCAGCATGCTGTGTTCCAATTACAAACTAAATGGCACGCATTCACTGGCAAATGGGAAACAAAAATGATTTGCTTTGAATGCCTTGCATCGGGAGAGAGAATTTCAAGTAGCACAGCACAGAAAACATCTTCAGCATACATTTAATCCACACAGATCCATGCTTGATGCTTCACACATGACTTGGTGATCCGCACAACACCAAATACCCCTGTCCCATGCCACAATAATAGCATTACCCAGCCCCACAATAAATCATTCATTCATTCATAAGCCTCTAGTTGCTCTGTGTTTTCTGTTGCTGGAAGCTCCCAGAAAGTTCTGACACTTCTGAACTCATGTGTGTACACTGTGCAGAGCATGGGCTCACATTTAATGTGACTGGCTGTGGCCAAATTAAGAGTTGCCTTAGAAAAATGGATAAAAGATTCCAAGTTCAACACTGGAGAGAACTGCAGTGTTCTTCCAGGGTCTGCCTATCTTTCCTCCATTTACCCTCCTGTGGCACTAGAGCAGCCCTACATAAGAGGCATCAGAGAGGGTCAGACTCCAATCCCTGAAGTAAGGGGGGTTGTGAAAGAGAGCAACTGTAAGCCAACAGCACAGGAAAGGCAATGGGGCCAGTATCTGTTCCTGGGAGCTCAAGAGCTACTAGAACACTGTTCTCCGATTCATTTCTGGTTTACAATGCCCTAACTCCATGAGCTGCAAGAGAGTTGTCCCCAAAAAGCAGCTTCACTAAAATCAAGGAAGTTACTCAAAATTTACAGCAGGACCTGAATCTATCAAGGCACATCTAAGGTGTGTGGGGGTAGAAGAACATATGTAGTTACACGAAAGGCAAAAAAAAGAAAATTAAGAACTAAACTAGGTGAATAATCAAGAGAAAGCAACACTCAGGTTGCATTCATACTCTCCTGCTTCCATGCGAATGAAACAATCCTGAACGTTTGCCTGAACGGGGGGGAGCGGGGCAGGTAGGAGGGAGGAATGCTGTTCATCAATTTAGCCCTCATCCAGCTTCACAGCTTATTTTCCTGCAGTGTGGTTAACAAAGTTGGTGAAACAAATAGAATATTTATCCAGCAGCCTGTGTTTCAAACACAAAAAGGTGTGCCCACTAGCAAGGGGGCTTAGCAAATCCAAGCCCCTGCAAACAGGAAAAACATGTGCAGAGGCTTTTAGGAGAAAAAGAAAAACAGTACAGCTTTAAAAATCCCTGCAGTCAGGATGGCCCCAAGACAAAAGGAAGGTACTGGAATAACTCTACTGTCCTTTCTTGTCTTCATTTGAACTGAGCACAGGAAGGGCCTGCGGCAGAGCTACCAGCCAGCAGGAACCGAGGAGAGATCCTGCAGAGGTGGACAGCTTGTGCGGAGATGTGGGGACCTCACCACAGCTGCAGTTCAGTGAAACCCTTAGGTGTGAAGGAGAGAGACTGCTCGCTGGACTGATGAATATGGGCACAGACAGAAGATAATCTGGGGGTGCTCTCTGATTCAACATCTCCTTTCATTGACATCACTGGAGTATGGAGTCTGCCAAATGAGATCAAGACAACAGGACTTCTATGCAGTACTTTTCCCTTAAATAAAGCATCAGCTACATTATAAGGAAATATATTCCCTCCCCCACTGAAGCTCCAAAAGAAGTTGTGCAGTGCTCTTAAGTGGAAGAAGAGAGTGTCAAGAAGGTGAGAATCAAACAATACATGATGCCAAAAGTTGAAAAGTTCAGCTTTTTTTTTATTGTTGAGTGCTGGTATGTATTCCTTCAAAGCCCAGTCTCTGCCATGTTCTAAAAGCAAAGTCCCAGACCTCTCCACCTGCTTCCACAGAAATGGCTGGTCTCCAAAAAGAAACCCCAGAGATATCAAGGAGGTAACATCAGTATAAACCCAAGAAAGCCTCAGTCTTGTCCTTAAACTGTGTTTTTCATCCATTTTGCCTTACAGCACAGTACAAATTGGAGAGCTAAAGAAACTCCTGATTCCAAATAGAAAAGCCCAGAGAACAAGGCTGTGGTCTGAAGGATCACTGCTTTGCCTTTCTCATCCTCAGACAATCCTTGCTCTGTTCTGCACAGAGAAGGAAACTGTCCACCCTGCTCAGACCACATCCTCCCGGATAGATGAGCACCCAACATATCAAAGTTGCTTCCCTCACAGTCCCTGAATTTTTAGTTATTTAAGAACAACAGCAAACAACAGCTCAATTGTGACTGCATCCTGAACTCCCAATCGTCTAGAAAAGACCTTCCTTCATTCACTGCTGTAGCTTTCTTATTGCTGCCAGCTACACCACAGTGCTCCAGGGCAAGTCACAAAACTCTCCGTTCGTTTGGTACTGGAATAGTTCAGCTTAGAGGAGGAGTCATTTTCTGTGTGACTAGATACATGTACCCCATTTCAGCATTGGGAAACAGGAAATCAAGTTAAAAGAGGAGGGAGAACTTCCATGTAATGCAAACACACACACATCCACAAGATTTGGTTTAGTAGCTCTGGCAAGAACTCATCAGCAGAGGAACTGCAACAGCACTTAAAGACTGCAACCACACCTGGGACTCTGTCACACTGGATGTGGTACAGAGATTGTCCCTGTCAAAAAGAGCATTCATGCTAAGCACACAATACAAAGGGTAGGAAAAGAAATTAAGTTGCAGCTGAGACAGGACAGTCTTAACAGAGCTGGAGGGTGTGATGGTTAATCTACAGCAGAGGGCAAATGCAGCTTTATACTGCATGCTCAGTGGGAGCAGCAGCTATCAGATGCTGTGCACACTACTTGTGCCTAGTCCAATGCATCCATGCTTAAAGAAGCTTCATATTATCGTGACACGTGAACCAGCGCATCAGGGTGGGAATAAGCATCACACATCACAGTCTTCATAGAATCACAGAATCGTTTAGGTTGGAAAAGACCAAGATCATCGAGACCAACCATTAACTTAAGACAGGCAAGTCCACCACTAAACCATGTCCACAAGCACCTCATCTACGCTGCTTTTACTTACCTCCAGGAACTGTGACTCTACCACATCCCTGGGCAGCCTGTTCCAATGCCTGACAAACCTTTCAGGGAAGAAATTTTCCCTAATATCTGATCTAAAGCTCCTCTGGCATGACTTAAGGCCATTTCTTCTTGTCCTATCACTTGTTACTTAGGAGAAGGGACCAGCTTATACTCAGCCGCTGTCAACCAACACCCCCAGGTCCTTTTCTGCCAGGCAGCTTTCCAGCCACTCATTCCCAAGCCCGTAGCATTGCAGGGGGTTGTTGTGACACAAGTGCAGGAGCCGGCACTTGGCCTCGGCACATCAATCCAGATCTCTCTGTGGAGCCTTCCCACCCTCAGGGAGATCAACACTCCTGCCCATCTTGGGGTCATCTGCAAACTTGCTGGGGGTGCACTTGATCCTCTCATCCAGATCATTGATAAAGATATTAAAGAGAACTGGCCCCAACACTGAGCCCTGGGGAACACCACTTGTGACCGGCTGCCAACTGGATTTAACTCCCTTCACCACAGCTCTTTGGGCCCGGCCATCCAGATAGATCTTTACCCAACAAAGCGTATGCCCATCCAAGCAACGAGGAGCCAGTTTCTCCAGGAGAATGCTGTAGGAAATGGTGTCAAAGACTTTACTAAATTCTAGGTAGACAACATGAGGTCTTTCCCTCATCCACAGAGTGTGTCACCTTGTCACAGAAGGACATCAGGTTATTCAAGCAGGACCTGCCTTTCATAAACCTATGCTGACTGGGCCTAATCACTTGGTTGTCCTGTACATGCTGTGTGATAGCATTCAAGATGATGTGGTCCATAACCTTCCCCAGAACTAAGATCAGGATCAGCAACCCTGTTTTCCACTAGCCCACGTATGTGATACCAGACTACAGAGAACAAGAGTTAAACTCACCAAACCAGAAAGAGATACAAAATTCCAGGCATCCAAATACAAAACCCCATTCTAATTCTAAGCTCTTGTAGTCTGGTTTCTGAGCCAACTTCAATACTGTCAGGCATGTTTGTTGTGGGAGGATCACACTTCACAAATTGACCCCTTTGACTGCAACCCCTGGAGCACAAAGAGAGCAATCAGGCAAACTAAGGATCACACACTATAAAGGCAGGGATGTGAGGAGCTTTGCACCTTCATGTCAGGTCTACATCTACAGGTACCAGTGCCTGTGGTAGCAGGGGAGTCAGATTCTAGCAGCAGCAAGGTGGGGATGCTGGGCAAAATGGTTCTGCACCATAGGAACTGCTTCTGTAACAGTGGTTTCATAAACTGTATATCTTAGAAGGATAATATATCTCCCTAGTAAGGAGGTAAAGGGAATATAAGAGGAACCAAATAAGCACCCCCACAGCTTGCCATCAGGCATCAGCAAAGGTTAGAGAGGTAGTGGATGTAATAAAGAAAGCAGAGATACTAGGACCAGGACTTAGGTAATTTTCCCCCTTTCCTTTTTAATGATAATAATTTGAATTAATTTTGCTATTAGATTTATGGATAATTGCTTATCCAACAGTTTAAAACCAGCTGTGCATCGAGCCAAGGGTAAATGCATACAGTTGCCTCTGTGTCATTTATAATGCCATTTCCCATGTGTACTGTGATCAATGTATCCAGACAGGAACTATTCCACCAGCAAGCCACTCTGAGTGAGTGACAGTCACGTAGATAGATTAGGATCATAAGTAGTTTACAGATTAAAGGAGCCAAATTAGTGACATTGTAGTCGCCAACTTTTCTTTGCAGGTGTCTACAACTGATTCTGTTAAACTGATGGGCATTTACAAAGTTACAGCTGGTTAATTTCTGAATCTACTTGCCAAAGGGAGGGAAGGAGACAAGAGTTTGATGTGGTGGCTACAGAAGCCAAGTTATCATACGTAGATTTTTTGTATATTGGTTACTCTGTTACTGCCACCTGTCTGCACACTTTTATCCTGCGGTAAGTATAAGGTAGTTTATCCCACAGTGAAAGTGGAGTTGAAGTTCCATAAATCCACATCGTACCTAACACCAGCGTGACTTGCTTACACTGAGGGAAGACAGGGAAGGTGAAAGAGGGAGGAAGCTACCATTACTGCAGCCAATCATTTCTAGTCCTTCTCTTTTTAAATCAAAATCAAGTAATATCCTGTGCTAGCCCAGGGCCCACAGAAGCTTCTTTATCAGCCAGGGTAGCACTCAGTGGGATTATGTGCATTGTCATAATTTGCAACAAAAGGACAGCATTTCAGCAGCTGTGACAAATTTTGAAGTGAAACTGTCCTACCAGAAAAATGAAATTACGTATACTGCAGCCACAACTCCTCATCTTAGGCTGCCAGAATTCCCTGTATCAGTCTACATAATATAATATTTCACCTCTGTCCTCCCGTTGCTTGCTCAAGCAATGAGACAGTTATTACACGTGGACTATGTAAGGCACTGTGCAGACACCAAGCAATAATGTACCCTTACAATCTAAAACTAAAGACAATACATGAACACAGGCATGCTATAGGGAAATAACCGAAACATGACAGCTGTGGGGAATATCTGATGACATGACCATTTCACATCAGCTTTCTTCACAAATGCTCCTTTGTTTGTAATCTGGGTGGTCAGCAATAAAGGTTGCAAATGGAAACAATGCTGTGTGTCTGGCTACGGTCACATGGAGTTCTAGTGTGCTACAGCTTTTGCCTACGGAGATGATTTTTAACTCTGTATCTGTACCCCTTTGCTAGGGAATGCCCCAGTCTGAGCTCTCTTAATTTGGCATACATTGCTTTATCATCCAACACGATCAAGTCAAAAAGACTCTCCAAACAAAATAAACATCAGCCCAATACTTGTTTGCAGGTTTGGACCAGCCCTGGAACATGGATAGAGATGAATACATCCATCTCTGTTATACCCATGAGTATAAATCAACACAATTCCCTTGACTTCAGCAAACCCCTCCCAATTTATGCCAGCTCAGAAGCCAGATCACAGTCTGCTAGCACAGAATCAGGAGCAATCAAAGACAATTCTTGCATGAAGAATAAACTTGTGTTCCTCCTTGGCTGGTTCCACTCTGTCAGATAAATGCAAGGACTGATGGGACACAAGGACACCCACATTTCACTTTCAAAGAAAAACACAACAGAAAAAACTTCCCAAAACAACCAGGCTGAGAGTGGAAGCTTAACAGAAATCCAGGTTTTAAGGCAATTCTGCTGTGCTGCTGCTGGGACAGCTGCAGGGAAGCGCAGTACATTTTGCTGTGAGCTCATCCTCTTTAACAGCTCCGTCTCTTCTCAAATATTTACCTCTGTCTCTACTTCTTTTAGCACACAGGCATCTTTCTCTGATTGTACTGAATCTGCCATTTTGTATGAAACTGTCTCCCCTGACACTGGACCACACATAAGTACAAGACTTTACCCTTCTTCCATAAGTAGGCTATTTTATTTAGGTGCAAAATATTCCAGGCTCACAGAAGGTTCTGCTGGGTCAGTGCCTATTTCTCTTCCAAACAACCATAATTCTTCATCTTACTTGCAGAAATAGAGAGAATGAGTAAAGTTACCAGGACCAGAGGACTCAAGAACTTGACTCCATAGCAGATTTGGTAGCTGATTTTTAAACTGAAGTTGAGAGGATTACCTGGATCACACATCCCAAAGAGAGGAGAGAAAAGCTCATAGAAAAGGGCTCTGGATACAACTGGATGAACAGGTACTTCAGAAAGGACACGAGAAACAGTGGTGAGCCCCAGGACTGGGTAGTACAGAAACACAAAACAAGAATTGTCCAAAATCAAACAGGATTAGATTTGGCAAAAGAAATGGAAATCAAGCACCTCACATCAAGGAGGTTATTTCCATGTTTGAAAGGAAAGCAAGAAAGCAAGATATAGGTCCACAACAAACATGAAGTAAAGACTTCAGTGACTGAGATAGGACCTTCAAAACAGACTAAATAATCTACCTCAGTTTTTCTTAAAAATAATAATAACCAAGATAGGGTCAAAACAATGTTTGGAAATACACGGGAGAGGAAATCACAATTCCATGGTAAAGACTAAAACCCCATCTCTTCTGCTTGTGCCAGTCACAGAGATTAGGCAAGCCACATGTGAATCCACAGACATGGCTTCAAGGACTTTTAATTGGTTTCTTGATTATCTGCCTGCTACAAGAAGATTTTTTAAATCGTATCTACATAGCTACAGGCCAGTTATTTTGGCCTCACACATATGCAGGATTTTACAATCTTTTCTGAAGAAAAAAATAGGTCCAAGACAGCGATAAACTGAAGGCAGACTTTCCCAAACCTAGATCTAAAATATTACAATGACTGTTTGATAAGCTACCTGCTTCCTCTGCAAAGGAACTGGAGTAACTCCCATCTACCTGGACTCCAAGTAAAGCAGCTGCTATGGTGCTAACTTGGTAGGTGTCAGTAAAGATGCTAAAAAAAGGGGTTGGGTTAGGAATCACAAGAACTGCTGACAGGGCAAAAGGCAATAGGTAGTACTGAGCAGGGAAATAGGAAGATGGAGGGAATTTACTAATAGATTCCCATAAGGACCAGTCTTGCTCTGTTTCCACTTATGAAATTACACCTAAAAAGTAATGGAAATTGGCCAATGGCAAGAATGAAGGAATCGTCATGAGTACACTGGAGGATCACAGTTAAGGCAAGCAGTTAAAGGCTAATAAGAACTGTGGCTTTAAGCCAGAAGATAATCAAAAGAACAGACAGAGCATGTTGTATTAATTGCTCAGCAGAGGACACCAACAAAATGCCAGAATGGGGGGGGTGGGGGGTTGAAATCATCAATGTAACACATGAGGTGCCTTCTTTCCAGGAAGAGAGAAAGCTGTTAGACCATTACAAGAATCCTCCTGTGGGATAAAGCAGACAATTCCTGTCACCTAAACTCACAAAAATCTATTAAGATCAGAAGTCCTACAAAATAGGGTTAACAGTATGACCAGGAAAAGAAAAGTCTATCCCACAAGGGCTATCAAGTTTAGAAAAACAAAAGAGAAAGAGGATTTGATTTTCCATATGAATTGTAAGTGATTAATGCTATAGAAAGAAATAACATGCACTGACATTTAAGCTGGGGAATAAAGAAAAAGATTTCTAACCACAGGTGTTGAACTATGGACCAGCTTTTTGGTATCGGTGATCCCTAGGCTTATTTAAAGTGAGTTTAATCAGTTAGTAAAATATTTAATGCCTTTGACAGCACAGACCTCAACTTCTTGAAACAGAGGATTCATTCCACCTCTTCTCTTTCATGTTTCTGGACTCCTAAGCACTAACTGAATCCACGTTTCCACCTGCTGGCATGGAACATTTGTTCAATAACGATATTCTTTAAACATTTATCATTATCATCTGTTCATCAAGCACTGAATATGGGATTACAGGTCTACCAAAGAAAGAACATATTTAGGCACTTCCCATTGAAACAGAATGCTCTTTCATCATTTTATATAAGTTTCCTTCTCCCAAAAGGAAACTCAAAACACTTAAATGCCACTCACTGCTTTACTGTAAGCAAAGATTTACCAATTATAGCAGGCAGCTTCTCTAGGGTGAAACATGTCAACTGTTTTAACAGCACATAACAGACATGCAGAACATTCAAAAGCATATCTTACTGAACATGCAAAGGAGATTTTCTGGTCAACAATCTGGGACTACACCAAACTTGGACCCTGGCCAGGACTTCGTGTCTAACATCAACAAATGGTCCCATGTCTCTGAAGCATCAGGGAACTTTGTTTTAGGCTACATCCAAATGATGCTCTCTACTGTCCCAGACAACATGACAGCACATAAACGGCCTCTATGAAATCTGATACATGAGCATTAGGACCTAGGACCACTGTGAGGCAGGTTAAGGACATTTTTCCCAGTTTAGGGATAAACCAAGGCTCACTGTGTCTAAATTACTTCCCCACAGTAACAAAGGAAGCCTGTGATGGACTGAATCCCAGTTTATACCCCAGTTGTTCCTCCTTTAGATGTTCAAAAAGTTACCCATTGCTATGAAGAATAAATATGAGGTTTACTCACAGGAGTGGAAACTTCTCATACTATAAAAGTGCCTCTAAACAAAACCCCAGACTAACTGCTTGGGTTTTAACAACACCTATTTCACCCTCTCTAGTATCTGAAGCACTCAAGTATCCTGTCCTTTCAAAAACAGCTGCCTCCATGCATTAGCTTCCATGTGAGCCTTGAGACTCATTTGTCTATGTACTATCTAAGCACAATAGATTCACTTTTAGTCCAAAATATGACACCACAAATAGTGAATGTATTTTTCCTTCCAGAAGAGCTAAAATAAAAATTCACACTTTCATGGTTTTAACCATCAAAAGAGTTCCAAATGCTTCAAAAACACTGATGCATTAGTGGGGTCCATCAATCAGATGTACTCCACCACAAGAACATATATAGACTGTGACTGAAATCTCCCCATGGTCTCACGAAGGGAGCATTATTTTCAACCTTGTTTTAGAACTGGGTTAAGAGATCCAAAAATTTACTGCAGAACAGGGAGTTGAACTTAGATTACTCAAGTCATATGCAAAATTTCTAACTAATGGACCAGCCTTTCCTACACTGTAAAATAATAGAATAGTTTTTGACATACTCAGGTAACAGTGTTATGCTTCTCTAAAGTGCGTATTTCTGTAACTAAAAACTTCAGATTATTGGACACATTGATGTTCCTCAATGTCCTTTCATAGCCCAACTCATCCTCTGCCCTCTGCTCCACTTCCAAATTCCACTGCATTTGAAAATGTCATCATTCACTTGGTGACACATCCCAGCCTTGTGGGGTGGCAGCTGAGTCATCTCCCTGCTGTGAGCGAGGTGTGATGGTGACAAGCACCTTACAACTGCACAATCTTTTTTCGGGCACATTGTGTTGGAGGCTGCTCGCCCCGTTCTATACGGGTGGGAGGAACAAATCGAGGTGGAAGAATTCCACACACACACACACACGGAAGAGGAGAATGGGGGGATTGGAGGTGGCTCTAGCAATCAAATTACATCTTTAAGCACAGTCAAAAACTAAAGGGCACCTAGAGAACCAGGCATAAAGACTAAAAACCAGGAATGAGTCAGAGACTCATCTGGATTGACATTGTGCTGATGTCTAATGTAGGCACTGAGTTAAGGCACTCTACATCTCTTGAAGCATCTATGTCTCTTCACAGACTCTGAGGAGATACTAAGATGTAGCATCACATCTTTGGCATTGATGCCAGCTTGAAATGTTCCCCTCTTTTCCCTACCAATTCTACCTCTTCCAGTTCTTGAGGAGGTTCACACCTTCTTCTGATGTATGCTAGAATGCTGTCCATGGGGTTTTCCTGGAAACTGGACAAGTAAATTATCCTAAATTAAAAATGTCCTGTTTGTGAGTGCAAAAAGGGCCAGAAATCCCATCAGACAGCTTCACTGTTCAACACAGACCAGTACCTCAGGTCCAGTTTCACAGCTTTCCTACAATTTCCAAACAAGTTTGCTTGGTCAGCCCTCAGACCTGTATCAGAGAATGCTTTACAAGGCAGATGTTCATGTAGCATCCAGGATAATTACTACTGTCTAAAGAGCAATGGAGAATCAGACTGTTCAGTCTAAGCTAGACTTTGATGAGTAGGTAGGAAAAAAAAATTTCCAAACAGGTGCCAGAAGGTTATCCCAAGTACCCTACCTACATGTACATGATTTTGCCCCAAGTCCTTGAAGCCTTAAGCCCCATGTGTCATTATGTATGAACCTGTGGTGCAAGCCCTGGCACTGGGCATCTGGCATCAGAACTCACCTCCTGCACTGCTTACCCACATTGACATTCCACCTAGAATAGAGAAACTTTGCAATGTGTCTCTCTACTCACTAGCTCCTGCTTCTTAGGAGTCTGGCCATTGCCTCATCAATCAATTGGCAGAAAAGCTCAGTGAGGGAGTATTAAATCTACACTCAGGTAAACTTGGATCTGCAAGAGTGGTTTCAAGACATGTAGCCAAAAGCAGACTTGATTTCACCTCCTCAGGAATGAGCACTTGTACCCTAGTATGTGGCACTTAGACCTTCATGATGTTTTTATACTCTGACACCTTCCTTTTTCAGGTGTGCTCTGCATTCATATTGTACCCACACACCACAGGGGAAAACCATTAAATATATCATCCCTTTGCCTATAGTTTCCAGAAAGCTCTTTTAATAAAGAGTTCCATTGCTAGCATATCTCCGTTTGTTGCAGGCCAAAGACAAAAGTTAGTGAATCTTGCCTTGAAAAGCAGAATTCTTTCTGCTCAGGCAGCAGCAGTCAGTGCTTTGAGACCAAAAACATGGGGCAGTCCATGCAGCTATGCCCTGCAGGAAACTCACTTGATAAAGAGCCATGTCATAACTAGATTTAATGTGTACCTACACTGCACCTGTAGCTTTGCTGTAAATGTGTTCTGTTCGTGCTACACTGGGAGCAGGTAATAACAGTGCACATTGACATGATTTCATGCATTTCTGAAAACTACTTGTCAGCTGCCCAAAAACTTGTCACTGGATTCAAGGATCTTCCTTTATCCCACAGTTGCACCTCTCAATTGGTTATGGTTGTCTTTATTAATAGGAAAATGTGGAGCCACCTGTTCCATAATGAAACCAGAAAACTAACACATCTAGATCCTTCCCTCTCAAATACAGATTCACTGATAAGGTTGGCCTCAGCAGTGTGGCAGATCAGGGGTGTACTTCGCTCTACAATGCTCAGAAGTCTGGCAGTTGTGTTCCCTAAACCTGAAATGATGGTTTTATGCAAAGTATTGTCCAGACAGTCTGGTAACTGGTTAACCAAAGAAAGAAACCTGGAACTCACCACTGAATGGTAATCTTCTTGCATATTTATTTCTGCCTCCTTTCTCTGAATTAGGGAACATGCAAGAAGGATAATAGTTTCAGATGTCATAATGATGTCCTGGAAATAATATTTCCTGAAAACTGGAAAAAGCTTCATTTCCTCTTCAACCTGTATCATGAAGGATGTATTTCCTCCCATCAATTGCTCCACCAAGTTACTGAACCTTTTATCAGCCTAAGTTATGACAATCTAAAAAGAAACAGGTTAACTACAAGCAATGGTGGAGCATCACTGACAATTAAGGACAGGAAGCTTTCTCTGTTCTGTTAGTGTTCACCACTTAATTATAGGCCCATTTAGTATGTCATGATGACCTGAAGACCCTTATCAGATGAAACTAGACATCAGCTATTCTCCTCTTCTATGCTCTACTTCAAGTCAGCTCAGTTTCAAATGCCTTTAAAATAAACCCTGTACAGAAACCATTTATCATCACTTTCTTGCAACTTGAGTTGAGCAATTCTTACTGTGGAGGCCATACTAAATATCTACAATGGGTTTGACCTCACAGGATATACCACTTATGTCATCTTTGTCCAGTTCACCCTCAGGAGAAGGTAGAATAGAAAAAAATATAACAGCAAAAAGACGAATTCAGTGCATTGAAGAGCATTCTCCCCGGAGTAATTGTCTTGGCTGCACAAAAGCAGAGAGAACCTATTTCTGTGGCTTCTGTAAGAATCCCAGCTTAACAGCTGACCCTTTCATACAGCCTAGTTACAAAAAAGAGCTGCTCCATCATTCACACATCACTTCCTCACCTTTGGCTGAAGTAACTGGAAAGGGATCAATGACAAAGATAAAACCTGAAAAAAATCAGACATGTATTCCCAGAAGGCCCGGCAGTTACATTTTACTTGTATTTAAAAAGCCTTGAGAAATGTTAACTTAAGTCAATACAGACAGTGAAAGAAATACAGCTGGACTGCCCCTTGCTCCCACAGGAGTAGGCAGATGAAACAAGGGCACAATGCTCACGCAGTAAAAAGAGATCCATGAAGTTAATGCCCCTCTCAAGCTTGCAGCAGGCCACAGTGTAATTGTGAACCCGGCATGCTGTGTGAGCTCCTGTAATCTGG
>NW_010227485.1:6270-24220 GCF_000690775.1 Eurypyga helias | reverse complement strand
TGCTGCGTGTATCAGTGCATTTGGCACCACTGAAGACAGGGTGCATTAGTAAGCATCAAAGGAGCAACCCTTCCAGCAGCCAGCTGCTTTAAAGCCGGTCACACTCCTGTAGGACTGCCCACGTGCAGGTCTCACGCAAGCAGACACAGGAGCAAGCCTGCAGACTGTGTGAGAGATGAGGGACATGGTGGATTCCAGACAAACCAGAGGACCCAACTCAAGCCTATAAGCTTGATAGCAGGCTACTATTGACAGCAGTAATAGTTTTGTTGCCCTGATACAGCTGCATGGTTATCAGTGCCCCGATGCAGCATCCTTGTCGAGGAACTGTAACTAGAAGCTTTCAAACCAAAAGTGAAGAACATACAGAAGCCCAGACATCAAAGAAAATTGCATTGGCTGCAGGCAACGGGACTGTGATGCATCCTCACTAACCACGGGCTTGATACCGTCCTCATAACACCCCCTTTAATGGGAACATAGACTGTGAGGCTGCACCTACAACACAGGAGCTTTATTTAAAAGGCACAGACTGTTGCTTGCAGAGACCCAAGCTGAGGGTTAGAGGTCTGGTACTATTCGCCAGGGCCCCTCTCTCCTCCCAGCTAGAAACAACAGCATCAGCACAACACGGACCCGCAGCAGTGTGCTTCCCCTCATGAAAAAGCGAGGCTCTTCTGGAGCCACGTGAGGATGTGTAGCATTCCACACACAGCCTGGATGCTGACCTGTGTATGCAAGCTGTTCTTCCAGGGGCCCCATTGCTGTCCTACAACACACTAAGGTAAGCGTGCCACTCCGGAGTGACCTACCTGCTAGGCCACAAAAAGCAGACAACTGCATGCTCACCCCCAACTGCTCTGCACAGCGCTGCCTCCGTCCCGATGCCTGCTGCTCAGGGCTGAGTAGCTGAAGGTCAAAACGCCCTGCCATAAAGCTTTGTGGAGCTCACTGGGCAGCTCACGCACAGGATCCCTGCATGTATTGGGAGAAGATGACACTAAGCCCCGTGGCATCTTTACACAGACAAACATTACTGAAGAATCACCAGATTCCCAACAGTACCTGTTAGAGGACTCAAGATTCATTACATTTCAAACCTCTATGTAATGACATGCTCAGTCCTCAAGAATTAATCTTCAGTGTTTACTAAGCCCTAAAGGCACCCCTCTTCAAAGGCTTCTTAATTTCCTGCTCTTTTTGTGTCACATACCTAATCAAACCAGGTAAGTTTCCTCTATAGACCTTTCTGCACCCTCCCTCTTCAAGATAATTTTCAAATTATTTTTTTCCAACTGCTCCTTCCTGTTTCTGTATTACTACTTGTAAATAGGATTTTTCTTCTAGACATCAAGAGAAGCAAAATAAGGCTTCCTAAGATAGTTTTCTGGCTGATTACACAGAAGTAGTGCAGTAGTCATAAGCAACAGCAAAGTAGCTTTAGCACATCGTAGTTTCACTTCTCTGGGCTGTAGAACAACATAAATGTGTTAGATACACCCAGCTCTGCACTGCTCCTTGCCCTGCAGAGCTCCACAGCTGCCTCGACTCTCAGATACAAACATGTACAATGCACCTTGGTGGAAAGGGGCCATGTTCTACCTTCCCTGAGGGCCGCGACTGTGCGCCTGGCACCAGCGCAACAGCCACAAAACACTTAACGTGCCCTGGACCACCGCTCAACCATGTGAGATGTCTCTCGGCAGGTACTGCAGGGGGAGGCCAGTGATGTGGCCCAGGTCACTGGCCATAGAGAATAGTCTTACTGTCTGCCTCAGCAACACCTCCCACCCAAATCGTGCCTTCTTCGAGGCATACTCCCTCCCTGAACACACCTACTCACTGATTTTTTTTTTGTCTCTTTTCCTTAAAAAAAAAAAACAAAAAAAACACAAACCAACAACAAAAAAAACCTCACCACACTCTGGTGCTCCCCTGTGTTCAAGCTGAGGTAGTAAGCAAGCAAAAAGTTGCAGAAAAAAAGTTCAGGTCAAAAAAACTTTTGCAAAGGGGTTCAAACAGGCAGTGCATAGAGAATAACGGCCAGAACACAAAGTGTCTTCATTTGCTGGCAGCACAGAAACCATAAATTTTACACATTGCAAAAGCACACAGACTGCAGGCCTGGTCAAAGGGGTGGGGGCATGGAAAGATGAAAAGACAAACAGAGGAGGCTGGCAAGGCTAGGAGAGGGCTGGTGGAAGCAGAGCCACGGTCTGGTTTTGGCAGGTTCAAAAAACTGCTGTAGAATATTTCATATGATAATGTGTGTATAGAGATATGCATTTCCGTCCTATGTGACCATTATGGAATTGTCATAAAGTGTTTGTCAGTAAGTAATTCTTCTGAATAATAATTTAGTTGCATACACGAGTCCTCTACTAAACTGCAGTTGCATCTAGACCTTCGTTTCTGTGCTGGTTCATAAGATTTTCATGCAGTAGCACAATTTTGCTTGTATTCCTATGACTGCAGGCAAATGTTTAAATATTTTACAAATAGGAACCCATTTTGAATGAATTTTTTAAGCCAAGTTGTAATGTTTCCATTCCTATTTGCTTTGAAGAGTTGCATACAGTTAAGCCGGGGCTTGAACTGAGAAAGCAATGGCTCTTTCAGCTGTTACAGATCCAGGCAAATTCTGCACTGAATGCATGTGATCACTTCTGAGATTCTGGGTATGCTGGAAACACTTAATTACAAATATATTTCTGTTTTATATTCCCTTACTAGCTGCTTTCCAACTTCAAAGAACTCCCAACATGCCCTCACACAATTCTGAGCAATTCAGAGGTGCAGACCATAGCGGTATGAGAACCAGAGTCTTAACGAGGCACCTGAAAGGACAGAGCTGGCTGGCAGACACTAAGCTATTTGCTACATAGATTTTGCAGTCGTGTCCTTTACCTGATGAATGGCTACACAAGTCTGAATTAGGGGTTTCCTCAAAAACACAATCCAAAACTAAGAAATTGACAGGTAGTTTAAGAATGAAAAATATACCCTAGAAAATGGATCAAGTTGCACGTTCTTCAAACTGCACAAGGCAACAAAGTAGAAAGAACTGCTAAAACAGGCCAAGCTCTGCACAATGTTTGAAATAATCCAGGTAGAAATTTATCTGCTAAAGTAAACAAAAAGACAGCCTTTGAGATTTAATGTCTTCAGCCTTTACATTTTCCACCCTTTCCTCAAGCCCCTTGCCAGAAAGAATCTCCACTCAGTATGAGGTTGTACTCATCCTGAAGCCCTCTAATCACTTTCAATTCCTGGCTTTTGCAGGGCCATGGAATTTTAGAAAAGCCCTTGAGGTCTTCTGTTTTCTACAGTAATCTGTTATTAAAAAAAAAAAAATTGAGTATTTAGTACCAAAAGTGTGTGACCATGAACTGGAGTCTGTGGAGATGTGGTGGGAAGGAAGAGTGGGTCTTCCATCTTCCTTTAAGAGCACATAGCAATAACATGTTTGCCATGCCTAAAAGCAACTGGATTTGCTAACCATTCAGGCACAAGTTCCTAAATTAGCATTTTCACAGTATGAGAAAAGGAGACACAAATCTGTCACTTCTCTACAGAATTCCCCTCTGGCATCCAAAACATTTTTACTCTCAAGAACCAACTTACATGGAATAATTTATATTCTTTGTTTCTTCCGTGTTCCCTTGCTAACACTGAAATCAATCATGTCTAGAAGTCATCAGATCCAAATAGAAGAGGATTATGCAACAGCATGTCATTAGTGAATCAATAGTGGCTGACCAGGCCATGTGCTTGTCAAGGTTGCATTGATTTCTTTAATGCCATATTGTTGCAGCTGGCCTGCCTAGCAGATCTATCCATGTGGCTGTGTCTACAACTGAGGAGGAGGTGGTTTTCCAATCCCATAGACCGACTTAATAGTAACAAAAAACTGCAGAGCAGCTTGTTATTGAGTAAAGAGGGCATTTCTGCGATTCTTCTTCACTCATTGTACGAGTGCACTGTTGCCCAATCAGGTACATTCACTCTAGGAGCATTCTACCAGTACACGGTATTATTAAGGAGCTCCTGCACAGACGTACACTCACCTTATTTCTTGCTGCGCTGAAGGATGCTTGGTAGCTTTTTCCCCCACAACAAGTTTCCACTCTTTTTCTGAGCATACACTGCTCTCCACGCGTTGTGCCTGACTTCAGCAAACCCCACTGATGGCAGTAGCTCCCTCTTCCTCTGGTTGGACACACACAGCTGCCGAAGTACCTTACAAAATCCTTTGTGCTGAAAACTTAAGCTACGTGCTTAAGCCAAGCCAGTAGCTTAAGCTACCTGGCACACAATAACCACATAATTCTTAATAGGAAAGTAAAGAGTAGCACGTCTCTAGAGTATAAGCATAAAAGTTTCAAGTTTGGCCATCAGGAAGTGCTTATTGTCCATTGGGTACAAAGTGGGAAATAAGACCACTGTAATAGAGTCTGGATTGTTCACCGCTGGGAGTATCACCTTTCACTTTTAGGTCAGGGAGTGATTAAAACCTGTCTTCCTAATCTTTTATGGCATGCCATTTATGAGATGCTCATTAGAAAAACAGTTCAGAAGATAATTATAAGAAGGAAGGACAATAAGCAGAAAGTTCTATATTTATTAACAGATCTTAGTGGTGAGTTGCAGAACACAAGCACATACCCTGGCAGAAAAGACCAGGCCCAGTAAGAGTTGGGAATAAGAGCCATTTCATACAGGAGCGTTATGTCCCAGGCTCAAAGAGTGGTGTCAGACATCCCAGCAGTATCTCACCAAATAGAGCCATAGAGCCAAACCAGGGTGTGACATGGGAGCGAGATTGTTATTTCTAGGCAGAGTACAGGCTGGTGGCAGGCAGAAGGACTCCATGTGCCAAGCAAAACTAGTTAGCCAACTGTCTCTACTCTTTGAGTGTGAACATGTTGCTTTTCTTCTGCATGGATGATTTTTTTTTTTTTTAATAAATGCTTTCCCTAACCTAGGGTAAAGCAGCCCAATTCTTAGTGCTGCTAATGAAATAAATCCCATTAAACACAAATTTTAATTAAAAAAAAAAAGCAGTGACATAGGTAAAAAAGACAGCAAAAGTTGGCTGAGGAAGAAGCCAGCTGTAGGAAATTTGGAGCAGAGAGCACAAACCAGGTTGCTTACCCTGCCAACATAAGGATATGGGAGGAAAATGATGAACTAGTTCCCCTGGTTAACACCTGATTAACCGTTGTATCATTATAAAGCACTGATGAGCAACTGAAATGGAGAAAGAGAGTCCTTATTAAAATAACACAGATGAGGAGGAAAAGATTAAAAAAAATTCATGACTAGTGAAGACAAGCTTATTTCATTCCCCCATCAAGTGAGTAGGGAAGTGAAAAGCACTCTGAGAAGAGAGTTTGGAAAAGTAGTTCTCAGAATA
The DNA here is from genome assembly GCF_000690775.1 of Eurypyga helias. NCBI lineage: Eukaryota > Metazoa > Chordata > Aves > Eurypygiformes > Eurypygidae > Eurypyga > Eurypyga helias. Next base: position 18,804 of record NW_010227485.1, on the reverse strand, counting down.
AGACAAGTGAGAAGTTTCTTTCTGCTCTACATGAGAGCCCCAAGAACCAAACGTTGACTTTTTTTTTTTTTAACAACTCTTTTCAAAACTCATGTTCACAGCCTGGTCCATCTGGGGTGTCTGTTGTAAAGCAAATACATAGGGATGAATAAAATTCTTATAATGACATCTGCTGCTGAAGCACAAGCACCTCAAAGATTAGCAGGGCCAAATTTTTGGAAGAGGTTGGGGTGCGCTTTCATTGAATCCACTGAACATTGGAGTAGTCTGTAAATACCACCAAAGCCAGAGCTCCCGACATCTACATAGTGCCTTAGTTGAACTGAGTAACTACTTACACCATAACCAACCCTATCTTTAAGGAGAAGGTTGTCATGTGTGTAACATTTCCACATTTCCTTCCTGTCTCCTAGCTTCCCACCATTTTCAGCATTACTACTCACAAAAGCAAATATTGCTGCCTGGTACGTTACCCCAAGGGCAGAAGAGTCAGCCTAACAGCCCAGCGAGGAACCCCCCAGAGCAAGGCAGCCAAAGCAGCACAGTAAAAGGCTGCTGCAGCAGAAAAGGGACGTCCCAATTAATCAGTGTTGAGAGCTATCCTGTTTATTATCTCTCAAGTTAAAGCAGTGCTGCAACATTATGCTTTTAGCAAAATGAGCTGAATTCTAGTGCTAATTCAAAGTAAACCAGTAAAAGCATGCAGACAAACCTGCTTCCACACACATCTGGGACAAAAGCCAGGGTTGACTTTCATGTCATCCCAGCAAGCAGAGGCTCTCAGAAATTCAGTTTAATTTACTGTAACACCTCTGCAGCAAATGCGTTGCCGCAACCCAAGCATCAAGCAAAGGCAGCTACAGCAAACCCAGGATCCACCGTAAGCACACAGTCCAAAACCGACATAACTGGAGAAGAAAATTCCCTGGTTCTGAAAGTAATCTCTGCATACACATCTTACTCCAGCAGTAAAGGTTAATGTTATTAACTCACGTGCCCATATGCCTCCTGACATGCTCATTAGAATCTGGAAAACGCTTAGGGAGTGCCTGGCCAGCTGTCCCTCCCATCCACCCTATTGCTTTTGAATTAACTTGTCATTTGCAAAGCACTTTCATGAACCAGTGGAGGCTTCAGAGACATGAACTCCCTCAAAGGGGTTTCAGTACAAGTAAAGGGACAGATCCCCAAAAGATTGTCTCCTCCTGAGAAGAGACAGAAAATTCAGCCCTTCCTCTCCCCAGCCCGAGTCATATGGATGGAAAAGGCAGAGTCACAACCTTGCTGGAAAGCAGTCTTAACACCTTCTGCTGGTGCAACTTCTTAAAAGTTAAAGACACCTTCTGTGAGAGTGATTTCAAAGGCGAAACATCAGCCTGGGGTTTGGGTACACAGAGGAATGAGTGCACACACAGACACACATGGGCTTCTCCTGACAAGGTACCTGGTTTGTGGAAGATAGGTGGGCCGGTAATGCCCCACTATTGTTTCCAAGGGCTTTGCAGGCATGAATTTACAGGCTCTTTATTTTATTTTTAAATCATCCTCCAAACAGAGCAGCTTCTGGGAGAGGTCAGGCTGACAATCAGTATAGCAGTTACAGTGGAAAGCTGCACATAACGGAGACAAACGAGAAAGTTACGCTAAGCTCAGAGCTGTTTTAATTGTACACGTTTAAAAACAGCAAGGCAACATCTTGCATCGAAAGCTGTCTGTGGCAACTCTGCCACTGACATCTTTAGTGGTTTGGGCCAATTACTTCTCCTTTGTGAACCTCCTTTTTTCCCCATCTGTAAGATGGAAAGTAGGAACCAAAGCTGGACATGGACACAAACACATGCAAGTTCCCAGTTACAAGTCCATCAGTCAAGGACTTGGGAAATCAAAATTTCACTTCCCTGCAATAACGTGGGCTTCTTGTCAGCCCCTGCTCATACCCCCTCCCTCTGGCATGGAAGAAATTCTTTCAGTTTAATGTGGTATCTAAAAATCAAAAGAATGATGAACGAGAAGCTCCTGTAAGGTATTGGGCCTGTCTCTTTCCACTAACTGGTAGCTAGGAATTTTCCAAGCTAATCCCTCTGCCATATTGCAAGATACTGATGACCTGAGTACATTAATGACTGAAACTAGCAGGAGTATAGAGAGAAATGGCTCTGTCAGAAACATAAAAATAATTAAGATCATGCAGTATTTGTTAATGTTCCATATGTAATTTATTACAATAATCCTTAGTTCTCAACTAAGGCTTCCTTTAAAAAGGGTTAATTAATAAGAATCTCTCTGAAATGAAGATGGGGAAAATGATGGCTTAGACAGGAGGCCAGCAGTAGGTTAGGAATAGAAGTCAGATTTTTATCTGGTATCTTTGCTGTGGGCTTTAACCACTAGCAAACTAGTGGCACAAGCCTGTTACGAACATGAACGATGTGTGTTACAGCTGGCTACACACACCTCTGGAGAAGGTCCTATTGATCTGCTGGGGAGGAAGATAACATTTTAATAACCATTTAATTAAAACAAATTGTTTACGAACAGTTTACAAATTGGTACAAAGTGTGACTAAAAATAATTTAAAGATAATATTTTTCTGTTCAATTTTAGAGCAGAGAGACATCTGTAATAAATGCTGTCAGCTAGCAAAATATAAAATTAAAAATTCAAAGATGATTCTCTCTTCTATTAAAGTTGGGAGGAATTTATGGTATTTTATTTGCTTAGAACTTTATTGGTTTAATAACTGTTAAACTGCCTTGGAATTTTATGTAAAATAGATCAAGCAAAAAGTCCAACAGATGATTGCTACAGCTTTCTAGAAGTAGCACAATGTGTACTCATTTGCAAAATGCTGTCTATCCGTTGATCACAGAAGAACATTAACGAGTCCCAAACTGGCCCTCCATGAATGGCTGTTTTCAACCTATTTGGGGCATTTCTCCTAAGTACCACAGAAACGGTTATGCATCTCAGCCTAGAAAGAATTAAGTCATATCAGCAAAGATATTCCAAGATCCCCAGAAAACCAAACCAATTAAACCCACAAGGCCATGCATAAAATCAGCTCTGTGGCTTCACTGCATGTGCAGTAAGTAGCAACACAGAGGCCTGGGAAACCAGTTTTTTAACTGAAGGGCGTTTTATGCAGATCTGTTTTACTTGGCGTTGTGGAGGACCAAGAGCAAGCAGAATCTCAGCTGCACAAACCACCCCGAACTGAAGGATGCTGAAGCCTCCAACTAACAGCTAAATTTTTAACCACTTTGAAGTGATGGAGAGTTCACTGTAGCAGTGTCTGAGGACCACTTCCACTGGACCTTACAGCAAGCTCCAGAAAAAAGACCTTCATTTCTATAGCATAAACTGCCCGATTCTGTAGGCCAAGTGTCAGCACAGCCCACCACAGTCAAAGCAAACCAGAGGGGGTTGTGTATTACCTGAATTAAAACTCTTTTCCTGGGGAGGAGACATGCAAAAATTTGACCTTTATCATTTATTAACTTCACTCACTCGCAGGACCCGTTTCTTTCACTCCAGACAAAACAGAGTCAGATGTAACCTTCCCATCAATCAGTGCCAAACAAGTAGAAAAAACATTAGTCCTCTGTATCCACATCTCTTTTTTTATCATAGATCTACTGAGCTACAGGAAATACCATGCTACAAATACACAGCATATTCATCAAAATTCCCACCTTCAACACAAGTTTTTATCACTGCTGTTACAGAAAAAGAAAATCCTTGTTGAAAGATTTATACTGGAAGAATTTAGCATTGGAGAAAAATGGCCGTGTCAGCTCACAACAACAGAAAGCCTATTCAGAATAGGTGAATTTCTTGTGTTTTACCCTCTCTTCACTCCAGAACTACATGAGATTTAACAGCTTCCGAAAGCAGCAGGGGATTTGCTGCTTTAAATTGCCTTCCATGTGCTCCTGTGGATCACTCCTACACATGCTCAGCTGAGAAAAGGTGAAACCTGTCCCAAGGGAAGGTAGCTTGAGCCTTGAAATAGGGCAATTATGCTGCAGAGTGAATGAATAGTTGCCTTTAGCAGAAGATTGAGTGAAGCTTCCCAAAATCACCAGGGTCACTGCATTATACCAGGTCTGCCAGTTAAAGAGGGGACAGTGTTGTTTTTAGAACATGACTTGCTCTGCTGAAGCTGTTTATAGGCTTCTATATGAATATCCCATGTTCTGAACGTTTACCAGGCTAGAAATGTCCTCAGACGACAGAGCAGGCTGGATCCTCATGTCATAAATCAGATAGACCCAGTGATCCTCAGAGTTACAGCCCTTGTAAAATGCCTGAGGGCACTTTAACCTTGTATGCAGACCAGAGACCTCCTATAAGCACCGCAGCAGTGGCAGGTACAGGATTCCAGCCCTTCTACTTTATACCAATAGCTGCTGGCATTCAGATTCACAAGGCGGAATGTGCAGAAGAAAGGAAACCCAGCCAAGCAGCTCTGCTACTATCAGGTGGACAGCTGGGGGAACTATCTACCTCATACACCAAACACCCCTGTTTCACAGTTCTGTCTTTCAGTAATCATAAGGTGACCAGCCTTTCAAAGAACAGAGGGAAGGCAGGGATGAAAAGTTTCATACTTCTCAATAAATGTATTCCTGTCCTGAGCAAGCTGTCAGAAATCAATCAGCAGCCACCAACAGCTCTGACTGTGTAATTTAATCTCAGTACATCTTCGCAGCTCATACGACAACAAAACTCTGTCCTGTGTTCTGCTGGGGACCACATATTCTTCAGTGCATTGTGACAAAAAGCAGGGGCACAGTAAAATGGATGAGACAAAGTATATTCTGAGTAGGAAGAAAAAGAACATTTTTTTTTTTTTAATATAAATGCTGCCTAAACAAAGCCTTAGAAATAAAGGAGTTTTCTACATGCCAACGTCCAAATATGGTTATACTTGACATCTTCTGTCCTGCTGCTATCTTGTTTTGATCTATAGGCATTCACATCACTTTCCAGGAGACTGGTTTAGTAGCTTTCTTCCATTTGGGCGAAATGAAGGAACTATGAAACATCCCTTTGATTATCAAGAGTGAATGATAGGGTAGTCATGACTCGGAAATGAGACTGACTGTGTACCCACACATGGGAGGTTCTACAAGTGAGTATGCATGCCAAAAGAAAGAGAGAGATTTGAGGCAGACTGCTAACTGAAAGAAAGGCTTACATGCAGCCACTGCGGATGAACGCAGTTACATCATGAAAGTGCTTGGTCCCACCAGCATTTTCTTCACCTAACCTAAACAATCTTTAAGACCTCAAATACTGACTCAACACTGAGCAGATCAGGAACTAGCAATCCAGATATAGACCAGCCTGAAATAAGTAAACATCTCAAGAGACCGGCAAGGCTCAAATTGGACTAAGTTCCCCCAACATCTGTATTTTTGTGCTGTGAGTAACAATGGCTTACTAAATTTAAAAATGGAAATTTTTAAACTCCCTTTCAAGGAAAATGTTTGAATCACTGGTCATAACGTCTCTGTCAAGAAACTGGATGTCATTTCTGATGAGTATTGGCCTAGTTTATTTTTTAAAATTAGATCAGAAGGGCAGGTAAGACAACATAAAATAAATGGAAGCTACATAGCAGGTCACTGAGGCAGAGGTATTAAAAAATACCCATGAAGAGATATTTAAATTCTACTGGAATTTTGCACTTCATCCTTGAGGCAAAATTTGCTTAGCAAGTCACATAGATTTTTAACTACACAGGGCCAGCCCTATTGAGTTATGGCAAGCTGACAAGCATCAGCATGCTGTCCTACAGCCAGCAATATCACAGCCCTCATGTCCCTAAGAGCTGCATTAGGGTCTGCTTTAGTCTGGTAGAGTGCCTGCCCTTTCAGAGCACAAACGTCCAGGCTCCACTCCTCTATGAAAATGAGCTTCCAAGTAAGGAACCTATACAACCAGGAAACATAGGAAATGGGGAAAAGTGAGTGACCAACATTTGCTACAGCTTCTTTAAATGTTTTGCCCATTCCAGTTTGAAGCCGTGTTAATCCTATAAAACATTAAGCTTTGGGCAATGAAAGAGAAGAGTCCGGAAAACTCCTCTGGAGTCTGGCTGAAAAATTGACAAACTGCAGCCCAACATTACAAGAGAAGAGAGAGGCAAAAAGCAATAGTATCAGAGTCGATATGGCAGCGCAGTCGCTAAGTCAGCAAGCAGGGCAGACCTCAGCCCTTGTGCTCTCATCAAGCAGGGTTTCTGGCTTGGAGCTGGCAGAGTGGGGAAAACACAGCAGCACAAATGTTTGATTATCCTTCTTAATATGTCCAGTTCAAACTCCCACCTTGTCCCATACAGACACATTTCAGGGGCACATCTCCCCATTACCAGGAGCAAAAGAAACAGAGCTTTGAAAATAAACTCTCTCCTAGAGAGGGAGAGATCATTATATCTTTTCAGAAAACCCAAGACATTAGGGGCTTTGTTTCACTTCATTTGATGTCTGGTATTTGATATCAGCACTTCAGGAAAAACACACAACTAAAGTTTGGGGCTTTTTTTCCTTTTTCTATATAATTGATTATGTTCTTTGCAGCATTGTAAGGGTCTCATCAAATACAGGAAGAAGTATGTTTCTGTTGCCATAAATACTTTGCAAAGGCATGAAGGGTCTTGGGAGAAGTAGTATTTGGTGAAAAAAGACGACCTAGGGATCTCTATACCAAAGACTCTCTTAAACAGCATGTGTGTCATGTGCATTGTCCAACCCTTTAAATGTCAGAAATCTCACACCGTTTTGTGAAAAGAGAAACATGCCATGTGCTACTAATTGAGTAAATCAATACACAGAAGGCTGTGAAGGGGATGAAATATTTTTAACACATACAAGCAGTTGTTTTCAATATGCATAAGAGGAAAAAACCTGTTTGTCCTTTATGGTTTAATTAAGACCACGTCAGGAACACAGGGTGCAAGACCTTTCCCTTGCACCCTCCTCACCATTCTGCTCTTAACTCCCTGCTGTCTGACCTTTAGTAGCAGTCAAAAGCCCATGAACATAAAACGAGGCACTGCAGTCTCTCAGAAGGTATTCAACCACCGGATGTGTTCCCACCAAGCTCCAGAGGCAGTCTCAGAAACTCATGAGGAGAAGTACGTGATGGATTGTTGCCATAACAGGAACGTGTTATGAGTGTATTTATAGGGTCCAATCACAAGGGCTATCTGAAATCTTTGGCAATTTTTTCATTTACAAGTTTCTACATTTTCTTGGAGATTTTAAAGCCTCCTTTGTCTCCAGAGAAGCCTTCCAAGGAGATTCTTAGAAGCCTTTCACAGCCAAAGGACTAACAAAAGCAGCAATTTAGGCAGAAATCCTTCACTAGAACCTTTCTCTGGGCTGATAAGCACCCATGAAATAGCCCAAGACTACCTGCTTTGAAATCAGTGTATGGAGATCCATGGAAGCATGGCTTTTGAAGCCAGAGACTTGTTCTTTCCCAGAGCTTTTCTTGTAATGCAGATCTCGCTCTGCTGCAATGCAAAAATGAGCAATCTCCTCCAGCATCTAGAGCTTTGGACCTCCACTGAGTAGTGTTTAGTGTCCATTTGTGCCTCTCCAGAGGTCAGGCAGTGAAGGGCCACCCCTGTGAACTGCTGTGTTGACAAACAAAGTGCATGTATGATGAATTATATGGTCTGCAACTAGTTTCTCAGTCCCCAGTAGAACCATTTGCAGAGATTCATATTCCCTAAGCATGGCACTGTCTTAGATTAATCTAGTGTCTTGGAGGTCTCAGCCTGCTTTCCTCATGCAACATTAAGTTTTAAAGACAGCCTGGTGTGGAGTGGCAAGAAGCCATTTCAGTCTTCCAAGGACTTACATCCTCATCTGTGATCTGCTTACTGCCATCTCTGAGATCCCTAGGCTGGGATTGAAAGGAAAAGTAGTCCTAAGGCAAATTAGAGAAGCCATAGGCTAGGCTCAGCTAAGGCTTGCCTGACTGTCCTTACAGCTAGATGGAGTAGGGAATGACGATCAAAATAACAACATGGGATTTTATTCCAGTCAGAAAAGGAGATTAAGAGACCTTGAAGCCTGTGGTGTATGACCAAATCAAGAAGATACAGCTGGTTCTCCAGGTTTCCATAGCGAAACCTCTCCAGAGCATTACCTACAACAGAAGAGACACTGCCCCATCAACTTCTGTAGTCCTGTTGTTGGCATCTCTGCACATGTAACCCATTAATGCTCAGACACTTGTCTAAGTTGTTTGCACTCCCACTCAGAGTGTCTGTGGCTGCCAAGCATTCTTTTTCAGGATGGACATCATCCTCTTGCATTCTCCAAAACTTAGCATTTAATGTCTCTTCTCTCTACAATTAAGACATACTAAATCAGACAAATTGAAAGCTAGGCATAACCCAGCAACATGCCTCTTACTATTAACCTTGCCAGAAAATGAGTGAGCAGAAAAAAATCACCAAGGAGAAGATCCAAATATTACAATATTTTCACACCCCAGGATACAGTATGAAATGAGAGATAAGTAAAGAATTACAGAAGATACAGCCAGCAAAAGACCTTGTTTAACCTATTTCTGTACCTTCAGGAATGACCATTTTGATCTAAATGAATCCAAGTAGATCTTAATTTTTTCTTAAGTCTGTTAAAAAAAGTACATCCTTCAAATTGTTTAGAAACATGTCTTCTTCCAAAGCTTTTGGAAGTGAAAAGTTAGATCAGAGCCCTTTAAAGAACTGTCCCTCTTGTAAGATTTCCAACATTTTATACTTCCAGCAAGACTGGTATCTTGAAATAAGAGCTTTCTTCACAGCTAAGAGTCAGAATTTACTGCATTCAGTTCACAACCTTGGAGAAGTCACTCCACTCTCTGGTTTCTAGAATAGTTTCAGTGGTTCATAAAGACCCAGAGGTTCGACCAATATTGGAAACTCATATGAAAGAGTGCAAGACTTGTTCCTCATGAGCAGAGGCACATTTCTTGGCTTTTTGTTTTTCCTTCATTGAGGCTCATTAGAAACTTCCCTTATAGCATCCCTAACTTCCCCAAATAAACAGAAACATTTGGCACTGAACAAATGCCTGATAAAAGTACAAGGCAGGAGAGTACAGCCAGCCAATTCTCATTGCAGTGCTGTGGATACAAAATGAACAATCCCATTTTGTGTTATCCAAGAATACAATCCTTAATGTGTAAAATTATTCAGTGTACTATAGTCTTATTTCTATTCTCCTTACACTCTGGGAGCCAAATGGTTTCTCTCCATACCGAATGCTGCCACAGAGGGAAAATTAATTTAGCTACTTTTAAGTAAGACCAAGTGGTTTTGATCCTAATTTGAGCACAGTCCAGAAAGTTGCAGATAACTTCATAATAAAGCTTTCTCTTATTACCTCCTCTCTAGTCCCAGTGAATTCAGTGCTTGGGTTTCCCCACTTCCTTTTATTTTACTTGATAATGCATATGTGAAGTAGGAGGAACTCAGGCTAAAATTTTAAGAAGCTGTATCTTATCAAACACTGCTGCGTGGTGTCACTCAAGGCCTCCAGAATTTAGGAGCTGGCACCCTGAGGATAAGAAATAACTATGAACAATGTTGTGTTTTACATACTAAAGTGTTCCAAGAAACCTACTGAGAAGAAAATGGATTTCATTTTCCTTTCTTTTGTACACTTCAAGGTTTGCCACAGAATGTATTGTGCTTGCAGCCATGTCAGTATGCACTTTGATCGAATTGGATCTCACAAGCTAAGCAGGGTTAGAAGTAGAGCAGAGCAGGAATTTCTGAGTCAAAACCTGTATTCCACAAGAAATTGTTAATTCAAACTTTCTCTTTTTTTCAGAAGAAACTTATCTTGACAAAGCTGGAGTTTCTGGTCAGTATCAAGACACGGGTGTGCGTGCATCCCTGCACACCTCATCACCTACCAGTGCGGGAATGTGTGGGAACTCGATACTAAGATCTCTTCCATGCCCGTTTCAGACCTGAACCTTCATCTTTGCTGTAGGTAAATACTTCAACTACTTGTCTGTGGAATCAGCATAGGGATTGACTAATTCTTTATATAAAGAAAAGTCTGAGAAGCAGAGACATGGAAACTATGTCCTCACAAGCACATCACAGATGGGGGACACTGAAGCCGACATCCTTGTGGCAGCTGCAGCCTTTGACCTAAAACTTCACAGGCTCCGGTCACACAGTCCACGGTGTTTTCTAGGAGGGGAACTTTCTTGCCTGCCCATTACACACACAACCTTCCACCAGGTTACACTGATCATTCTGTCACCAATACCTCCAGAAAGTTCTCAAAGCAGAAAGCTTTTGAATTCTCTAAAAATGTAGTGAGATGAAGCAACTATCTAATCAACTACAACCAGAAACTACACCGACTTCAATCACAGTGGCTTCTAGCATCACTAGATTCTGAAGGCAATTTAAAGGCTTCTAAGCCAACTATTTGGTAGGAGAAATGAATTGCACTGGAGACATTACCCTTTGATTGAGAGCTAAAAGTCAAGATCGTTAATCCTGATAATCAAAACAGCAGTGCACTGATTGAAAGAAGCAGGGCATAAGCCTTCCTCTCCCAAAGAGATATTAACCCTCTGAACCACAGCTGTCCTAAGTTTGCTCTAATTTTGACTTGTTATTTCATAGCCTTGACTCCCAGAGTTAAAGCTGTGTGATGGAGTTACTCACTGTTCAGCTGCTGCCACATTCAACATTATCAGATTTACATTCACTTATGTTGGATATATTGGGGGGGGGGAGGGGATTCAAATGCAACAGATTCTCAGAAATTTCTGTAGAAAACTCACATTTTTGGTGGGAATAGTTTTGTGCAAGCCACAGACATAGGAAAATAACCACTTCATTTAAAAACCAATTGCTGAAGCAACCCCTTCAGGTTTTTCAAAATCTGTAAATTTTTCTAAAACTTAGCACTTCTCAGGTTGCATTTTATTCACATAATATATATATAGTTATTATACAATTTATATACTCAGAACAAGCAATGTTCTTTGAGTTGAAAAAAAAAAATCAACCAACCTATATTCTTTGATGTGAAAATTCCTGAACTGAGGAGTTAGTTGGAAGAAAATCTGATTTCATTTCTGCATGCCCATTTGTTTCATTCCCATTTTTGCCAAATCTAGAAACACTGACATGTCTAGAGGAAAGCTATTTTTAGAGATTCAGTAATTATGGAGATAAAGGCTCATACAGATGTCTAATCAATGACATACCTGGGATACTATAAGCATCCATGGAAACAGTCTTACATCACAGAAAGGGTAAGATGGTCTAGCACAGTTTAGACTGTGATGAAAGGAGATTAATGTGAATTGCATTATTTTTCTTTTGACCCAGCTGTCACAGACAGTTACTGCAGCTCAGCTGATGTGCAGTAACTCACAGTTACCTGAGTGAGGTTCCATACCTCACATTAGTGGTGTAAATCAGCATGTTGGAGCAATCCCCACATCACCAACACTGCACCAGCACAAGGCAGCCGAAAATCCGACCTCCATCCTGCAGATCTGGACCTGATCTTCAGGCCTATGAACATCCCCAGGCTGCTGACCTCCTTGGGCAGAGCAACCGCCAGGTAGCTCAGCAGCAGCTTGTTTCACATTCCTCAGACTGTCTGTGAGCAAACACAGCCCACGTAAAATAACGGAAATTACCGCCACCATCCATCTCCAAGCTACATGAATCTCACCAGCGATTCAAACAGCAAATCCTGGGGCCAGCTGTGAAACGCTGTCTCCCAGTTCAGATAGATGTTGTGCCATTTAATATCAAATAACCAAGTCTTAAATAAGCAACTTACATAGCACTTCCTCCTGCAAGAAGAGAGGTGAACAGCATCCCTCCACTCCTCTAGCTTTTGCTGCTGCATAATTATTCATTTGCAGTTTATCAGCTAATTATACATGTGCCTTGGCATTTGAAGACATAGGAGCATACTTTATTTAATGGCTAGTAATTACACAGGCCTCCTCTGATCCCTCTGCTCCAACAGGAAGCCTTTTCTGTTTTTGTCCTCATGCTGTCAACTCTAGAGGTTAAAGATTCTGGGATGGCTGGTTGTTACCTTGTTGCACACAGAAGGCAGGCTTACAATTCATGTGATGATACAGGCCTCCCTAATAATTCTCTGTTAATGCTACAAATTATTTCCTTCAGAGCTGAATGCTGACCTTGGTTTGCTCAGAATATACACGAAAGCAGCTTTTGTTTCCATGTCTCAGTTAAAAATTACCAGGTGTGCAAAAGGCAATAGGAACACCAATTCACTGTTAAATTTTCCACAGGAACAAGCCAATACATGGGCCTTGCACTTCAGTTCAACAGCTATGCAACCTACTGCTGCAGTCCTCAGTCTGGGTATGCAGCACCACTGGGATGTCCCTGTGAGACAGGGTGTGAGGCTCAAAATATGTCAGTGTGGCAGAGACATATGGATATGGTAAGATGCAAAGAATTCTTAACTTGGCACAGATGATCGAATAGCA
>NW_010227485.1:0-6251 GCF_000690775.1 Eurypyga helias | reverse complement strand
CTGCCAGAGAAGGGAAATATTGACAACAGTTTCAGTTGTGGAGAACAGGTTTTGAATTTCTTGCCATCAGTGTTTGCAAAGGAAACCTAAGCCTTAGGATTAGGCACAGATAATTGAGTACAAGACTTAGTTGTGGGCCATTTCATCATGGGAACATGCAGAAAAGATGAGGTGAATCAGCAAGTGACATGGAGGCAGCACACACAAATTAAGGTTCTTTAAAACTCCCAAAGGGACATCATTGTTCTTGAAGTTTTTCAAGCCTGCCACTCATTTTTCTAATCTAAGACGACTTTATTTCTGAATGAGGGCATTCATGTGAGCTTAGGAGGCTAATTTATTCCATTAGTTGATACCCCGTACCTCCCCTGAGTTTATTTCTGTAGACAAGCTCAGTCCTATCTATTTATTACTAAAGAACCTTTACGGTTTCTGGCCTCCAAATACTAGAAAGATATTTACATACGCCTTTAACAAGTGGGGACTTCAGAGACTGCGATATCCAAATCAAACACTTGTATCTCTAACTCCTCTTCAGAGTTCTGCTGCTGAACACCTCTGATTTGGTGATGGATTAACTCTAAAGCAGGGTATAAATTTGAACCTACCACTCTTATCCAGGCTGGTAGCCAAACCATTTGCCCATCTGTGGTCTGCCCTAGCTGAATCAATCAACCAACATAAATGGCAAATGACCTGCTAAGCTTTTTAGGATAGAAGCATTTCTTTCTCACTTGCGGCAAACAACCTTTTGGAAACCATCCTAAGTCAGCAAGACTGCAGCAGCATCTAATACAACAAGTTAATACTTGCAGCTTAAGAACTAACAAAAAAAAAAGTGGCTTTCAAAAGTAATTGGATCAAAAATAGATAATGCACCCCAACTTTCTAGTTACTCTGACTTTTGAACCTGTTAGAATTCCTAATTTCAAGCTTCTCTGTGTATCTGTGATTACCCCACCCCTAGCACCCCAATGAAATGAAACAAGAGCTAGAACACTTTATATAAGCAACCCATTAAAAAAAAAAATAAGGTAAACCATAGCACTCAGCCTATGAAGAGTCTTTTTGAAACTGCCCAAACTGAACTAAACGCTATGCTGTTTTAAAAGCACTGTAATAAACAGCACTGAAACAACGTGTGTTTATGGTTTTACACTGTGGTTAAGATTATGAAGTACACAAAATTTTTAAATACCTAGAAATAGAAATTTTTACTAATAGAGCAGACTGGAAAATTCTGTTATTTGGAGCGGAGACCAGAAAAAAATCCTCCCCCTCCCCCACTTACTGGGAAATGACTTACAAGTTTATGCAACTCTGGAGTGGAACCAGAAAAAAGGAAACTCTGAATGTAAACCTTCCAGACCCAGGTCTGAACTTTGTTGTGAATCCCCTCCTATCACTAGAAACACTTTGAAAATTATTTGACTCCCTGGAAAATGCAGTACAACACCAGCATTCAGCCCTAAGCACAGGGTGAAAGGCAGCTTTTAAGCATCTCATCTCTCCTATTATAATACATTTGCCCTCATTAGTAAGCCCTGCATCATGCCATCCGTTGTCACTGGTCCAGAATAATCACTTATTGGTGCTACTAAAGAAGGGAACAGAGGATGTTTCTGCTCTAGTGGTTAAAATTCCAGGTGTTACTAACATTCGTGGGTCTTACACACCTAAATACTTAGCTAATAGGTCCTCTGCCAGTGGGTAGCATATATATCAAAGAGTGCAGGGGATTGTAGGTGCAACAACAATTATTACTGTTCTAAGTCAGTGTTGTTTCCTTCCTTCAACTGTGCATCAGTTCTACTGAAAACGCTTGCCTCCTTCCACATCCACTTTTATCTGTTCCTGCTGCTAAACCCATGGCACTAATCTTCACCGGAGACCAGCCAAGCTTGCAAATACACCTTCTCTGGGAAAGAGACTATTTTTGCAGTAAGCCAGGAGAGGTCCAACTGAAGACACTGTGAGAGGAAAAGACAAATAAGAATTTATGTTGTCTTTCAATTCCTAGAGTTATCTGACCAGGTAGCTGTGCTCTGGAGAAACAAGTAGAATCACTGAATCTAGGTTAGAAAGGACCTTTAAGATCAAGTCCAACCATTAACCTAACACTGAGAAATCCACCACTAAACCATGTCCATAAGCGCCACATCTGCATGTCTTTGAAATACCTCCAGGGATGGTGACAACCACTTCCCTGAGCAGCCTGTTCCAATGTCTAGCAACCCTTTTGGTAAAGAATTTTTTCCTAATATCCAATCTAAACCTTCCCTGGTGCAATTTGAAGCCATTTCCTCTCATCACTTGTTAGTAGTATCAGAGGCCTCAAATTGCATAGTAAATACATCCTTTGATAGAGCACGTTAAGGAGAGGGGAAGACGGCATCAAATCAAAGCTGTAATAGGCCAGCATTAGTTTACCAGCTTTTGTATTGGATCCAGATAATGAGTAGAGATGTTGCACTTTAGCTCAAAGCTCGCTGCAAAGGAAAAAGCAATTTCTGGAATAGATCACAAAGGATCCTATTCCACTTTCACTTACTTGATCTGTAACTTTTGGCCTTTCCATACTTAAAACAATGTTCTCAGAAATAAGGCCACACAGAAAAAGAGTATAGGGAAAACTATATATACACACACACATATTTAAGGGAATAACAACACAGGGAAAGGGTACTGCACTTCATGGCAGAAGTGCTCGCTCAGAAACAGAAGAAATCTCAGGCCCTATTCCAGACCTCTTGCTCTAAAGTGGGGAGAAGGGGATGAATCAGAGAAGCAAGTGGATTAGTCTGTCTTGGGTAAATAGCAGAAATATCATCTTTCCTGCAGGATTTTGCTTACTCGAAACAGTACAAACACAGGGAGTCTAACTGCTTTGTGATGGTGACAAGTCTTTGTTTTAAAAGGTGGAGAAAACTATAGGATGTAGGTGGGCATTTAGATTAGATTTCAATAAGGAGAAACTGTTAAGGACTGAAAGATGGAAGGCAATGCAGGTGGAAGTGATCATAAGACAGCAGAGGAAAGGAGAGCAGGAGAATGATGACAATGGACTTAAAAACGAAGAAGAAAAAGCACAGACTTCAACACATTCAGAACTGTGAGGCATGGTCTCTTGGGAAGATAATCTAAGATAGAAAGGAATGCAGAAGATCTGGTAGTGCTGAAAGGGACTCCATCAAAAGCACAATAGCAGTCCATCCCAGTACAGAGGAAATACAGTGAACATAGCTTGAAACCAATATGGTTACATTAGGAGCACTTTAAAGGCCGTATAATCAAAAAGCAACTGTATAGAAAGCAGGAACAAGGACAGGCAACTAAGAGTATAAAGGAATAGCATAAGCATGCAGGAGCGGCTGAGGCATAAGATGAATTACAACTAACAAGGACATAGAGGCAACAAAGGCAGCTCCATAAATACATTAAAAGTAAGAGGAGAGCAAAGAAAAGCATAAGCCCATCAGTTAATGGAGAAGAACAAACCTGATGATGCTGAGAATGCAATATTATCTCTGCCACAGCCTCCAGAAAAAAATAAAAAAGTTAGTTGTGACCCAATACTTAATACAATTAATTCTAATAAGGAGATGAGAGAGCTGGCCAGATTAGGGAACAAGTTGAAGACTGTTTAGATGAGTTAGGGCTTGCCTGCCCAGGGATATAAAAATGCAGTAAATTCAGGTGTGAATTTACCCCTGTGACCGTGCAGTAGTCAGCACCGACTTTGAAAGTGATGCACATCTGTATCCACGGAGTAAGCGGGCAGGGGTGTTGTACTGTTCCAGAAGCAGGCTGGTGTCTGACCTTGACAAGCAGGTGATGGTGACAGACCCAGAATATTTCTAGAAATAAGGAATATAGTCACATAGGAAAGTTTCAGCACTCTTAAGAGATGATTTCTTATTTCTTTTTGACCAATTCTTTGAATCTGTTCAGTTGAGAAGTATGCAAAGGACATAGGCCAGGGCCCCACAGTTACCAGCCCTGTGCAAATGAGCAATGCCAGCTTTGCTCTGGCATCTTCCATGGAGGATGGCCCTGCAAAAAAAATATAAGCAAAAGTTCCTACAGTCACAAACATGACCATTTCATAATTATGGGATGCATTGCCCAAGACAGTTTCCACTGCCCAGTCAAGGTACAGACACCCACTTATGCTCCAAGACCTCGTCATCTCTCTCCTGGTTGACCAGGATGTGTCCCTGCCTACTGTCCTCCATATGGCACAGACCAGATGAAGTGTGTGCTCTCAGGACTCCAAGTTTTAACTGTCCTCTATTAATAACACAGATTCTTCTTTCTGCAACACAAAGTGACTCCACAGCATTTTCTGGTAAGGGAAATTATAGCTTGGCATCTGTTCTTTTCACTGCCAGAACCAGATTGCTCATCTTATTATATCTTGCAAAATTGCTCAAAACCTGCAAGGAGAAAATTGATTTTCAATATGGCCTTTTTTTAATAGGAACACTTAAGTTCATGAAATGCAACGTGCCAGTTCCAAACACACCACAGCTATTTTGCAGGGACAGCCGTTGTAAAGGAATTAGGAAATAAAACTGAGAAGCTTCAAAATATAACATCCCAACACTGATTGATTCCAAGATGATCTGCTTGATCAAGAGTCACTGCATAATACTGTCCCATTTCAGCTCAGCTGGGAACAAGTCTACCACTTAGCCCTGGGTAGCGAGTGTGCACAGCAAAGAACATCTTCCTACACAAAGAGAGGAAGATATCTTTAAACTGAAAGAGGATAGATTTAGATTAGATACAAGGAAGAAATTCTTCCCAGAGAGGGTGGTGAGGCACTGGAACAGGTTGCCCAGAGAAGCTGTGGATGCCCCATCCCTGGCAGTCCTCAGGGCCAGGCTGGATGAGGCTTGGAGCAACCTGGTCTAGTGGAAGGTGTCCCTGCCCATGGCAGGGGGGGTTGGAACTGGATGGTCTTTAAGGTCCCTTCAAACCCAAACCATTCTATGATTCTATGGCAGCTAGGATCCATAACCCTATTCACTATGACCTATGTTAAGGGGTGGTAGGACCACACAGCCAGGAAGAGTTGTGTATCTGCATTTAACTGCTCTCTGCTGAATGCAAGTTATGTTAAATCAATAGAGAAGATAATTTTTCACTTCTGTCCTGCTGCCACACTTTGCCAGTAAGATGTCACAACCACCTGCTGGCTTGCACATGGCTTTCCAAAGCTTAACACTATGAATCAACAATAGAAATAAAACTGCAAGACATGAGAATCTGTGGAAAAATGGTATACCCTTGGCAAGTAACGTGCTTTCTACAAAAAGTTCACAAAGCAACTCCATGTCTCTGTTCCTAGAAGTCATTTGAATTTCTTTATAGGGCAGTCCAGCTGCTGTGTTTGCCAAACGGCAGCCAGAGAATAGGCATTATTAATAAATAGCTGTTATCCATATGGTACTCTTGCCATTTACTTGCATCTCATGTACCATTGCCCTTACACTACAAACCTACACATCTTGAAGATACCCTACAGCCAGCCATGCCCCAGAAGCATTTCTGAGAGGAAGCACTTGCACACAGACCCAAAAGATGTAGACAAGCTCAGAACAGAGTCCAGCTCCAGCATTCAATGATCAGCCTTTGGCTGCTGCTGAGAACACCAAAATACAAAAGATATTCTCCGTCCACAAGAATGAAAATTACCTGACTTCCAAGACACACTGTACCACCCCTTTTAGGATTATAGTTCTGATTTAGTCACTTGACATGTCCCCTTTCCCGCTCAGTCAGGCCTTAGCAGAATATAGAAGGGAGAGCCACAAACCTGCTACAATTTTTAAAAGATATTAACCCAAAAACTGATATATTCACATCATTGAGGAACTGACTGCATTAAACATGCCTAGAGAGCCCCTTTCTGTTATCTCCCTGCACCCCTAGAAAGATGATGGAACAACTGGACAGGCTGGAGAGCTGGGCAGGGAGAAATCTAATGAAATTCAGTAAGGGCAAGTGTCAAGTACTGCATCTGGGGAGAAACAACCCCATGGATCAGTACAGGTTAGGGACTGATCTGTTGGAGGGCAGCTCTGGGGAAAAGAACCTTGGAGTCCTAGTGGACAAGAGGATGACCATGAGCCAACAGTGTGCCCTCATGGCCGAGAAGGCCAATGGCATCCTGGGATGCATTAAGAGTGTGGCCAGCAGGTGGAGGGAAGTTATCCTCCCCCTCTAGTCTGCAGTACCCGGAGTAC
>NW_010227484.1:46820-55800 GCF_000690775.1 Eurypyga helias | reverse complement strand
GGAACTGTATCATACTGTATCATGTACCATATGTGTTATTTTCTATTATATATTAGTAGTAGTATTTGTATAGGTTGATTTAGATTTAATTAGTAAATAGTTCTTATCTCAACGTTACGAGCTTCTTTGTTTCTTTTTCCTCCGATTCGTCCCCTCCACTGGAGGAGGGGAGGGGCATTTGTGAGAGCGGCTTCATGGTATTTTGCTAGCCGGAGTTAAACCACGACAAGGTGAAATCTGTTGGGCTGAGGCTGGAAGTTGACCGGAGCATTTACAGTAGAGTTTTCCCTCAGTCTGGCTATTTTAATCTGATGTATTTCGGGCCATGGTCAGCAGTAGGGGGGTGCATGAGAACATGGCAACCGGCACTAGTGTGAGAACCTTCCAGTCATTTTGGCGCATCCAGAAGTGTGAAAATGTGGAAGATGGTCAGTGAACTTGGTGAGGAAACAATCATCTTTTTTTCCAGCATCACAAAAAAATGAAAGTGAAATACAACCTGTTTGCACTTCTCTTACAAAACACTGGATGTAAAAGATGATAAGATGCTCAGAGGGCTGGAGCACCTCTGCTATGGGGACAGGCTGAGAGAGTTGGGCTTGTTCAGCCTGGAGAAGAGAAGGCTCTGGGGAGACCTTATAGCACCTTCCAGTACCTGAAGGGGCTACAAGGAAGCTGGGGGGGGACTTTTTACAAGAGCCTGGAGTGACAGGACAAGGGGGAATGGGTTTAAATTGAAAGTGGGGAGGTTTAGATTAGATATCAGGAAGAAATTCTTCCCGGAGAGGGTGGTGAGGCACTGGAACAGGTTGCCCAGAGAAGCTGTGGATGCCCCGTCCCTGGAAGTGTTCAAGGCCAGGCTGGATGAGGCTTTGAGCAACCTGGTCTAGTGGAAGGTGTCCCTGCCCATGGCAGGGGGGGTGGAACTGGATGGTCTTTAAGGTCCCTTCCAACCCAAAACATTCTGTGATTCTGTGAAAAATAATAAACATTAATAAAATGAAGTTATAGTCAAATGGACTCCCAGGATAGGAATTCATTTAGTCAGAAATACTGTTCAGGACCTCTTTCTCCCTCCTCCCCCTCCTTCAGTATAGTTGGGACTGTTTGACTAGCAGAAAGCACACAAATTGGGTTCAGGAGCATTCATCTATGATATTTTGAGAAAATTAAATTTTGATTAACTCTTCTACTCAGAACTTCCTCTAATGCGAGGAGATGACAAGGTTATCATATTAAATAGGTCTGTATAAACGCCCAGTGTGTAACGTTGGAGGAACAGAATTATGTTCTTATCAAAACATACTTCAAAGAGTTTTTGAACTAATTTGATCATCGAGGGATGGGAAACTTTATTCCAAAGGGTAAAAAATTCTGTTCAAAAAGGTAGGCTGGTTTAACTGGAAAAACTTGAAGTGCACAGATGTCCATGGGCAGACGGTGCTGTGGCTGTGGGAGGGGATGCTGAGTGTTTCCATGGCCTGCGGATCAGCCGTGCGTTCCTGTGAGAGCAACGGGAGTCCAGGCAAGACTACGGAGGACGCCGCTACCGATGCTACAAGCTTGGTCTGGTGGAAGAAAGGGTGTGTAAAACAGCCAGAACTGGTACCATCTCGTGTGCTGCGGAGGAAGGGAAGAGGTAAAACCAAGGTGAGGTGGCTCTCGAAACAGGGGACTCCTTGGGACGATCAGGTGGCAGCGGACAACCGCAATGCCGAGAAAAGAGATGGCTTTTCACACAGTAAAAGATGATGGTGACTAGGGAGGGCAGAACCAGAAAAGGCAGCGAGGGCTGGTGTGAGGGGCACGGACCTGCCCTTCAGGCAGAAGACTTAGATGTGCTTTCTCTCGAGCAGGGCAGGAGCAATGAGGTAGGACCAATAGCCAAAGTGTATGGGAGGAGCTCCTAAAAGAGCGGAGCAAGAGGTAAGCCCTTTCCCTTTTCCTAGCAGTTAGGCAATTCCTGAGCTCTGAAAGCTCTGGGGCACCGTTAGGCGCTCAGCAGCACGCTCCCGCATCACTGGGACTGGTGGGTATGCGAGCGACATCCCTGCATCACAGCACGGGGACATTTTTCAGCCTGTTTTTTGGGTAAATCAGCGCTGTATAGATGTGTCTGCAGTGCTGAGTGCCAAGAGAGCTCCAGCTTACCCTTGAGCAATCTCTTACTGCAGCCAGCCGGGTATGCCCTCCGCCTTCCTGCCACCTACCCGGCCAGCAAGCTGCATGGGTAGGGCAAACCGGGCTACAAATGGGGCACTATGTGGGGCTGGGGCACCACAGGCTCTGCTTCCCCCTCTCCCCGTGTCCTGCCAATGAACACGTGCGTTTTCCCAGCGCACGTGCTAATTTAAGCTGAAGGACAGAGCTGACCCCAGGACTGGGGAGGTAAACCAAGAAATGCCAGGCAGCTGCCTCTGCCAAACACTGCTCTGACCAACCCTGGCGTAAGGAGCCCCCAACACGGGCCACGAGCGCTGCCGTGCCGTATTTCCATTCCAGCAGACCGTGGGAGAAGCAAGGCTGCTGAGAGCGCTGGCAGTACAGGGATGAGGGGACGGATCCGGAGTGGCACAGCAGGTGTGCAAAACCAGAAACCTGTCCCCAGGGCAAACAAAAAACAACTTGTAATGAGGTAAGATAAGAATAGAGAAATTATCTCAGTTTGAATTCACCCTGTCAGTTTGCATGGCAGTCGGTGCTATTTCACTGTGCGTCTTAGTACGTATGAGCTCCTTTGGTTCAGCTTATAGACAATCTTATGTGAGATCCCTTTAATGGACAATTCTGGTTTGACAATATGGAGGCCTGAGACCTATAAAATAACTGCTCGCAAAGCACTAAGGAGCCAAAAAGTCCCTCTTCTCCATCAGGCAGTGAAAAACTCGCATCTCTGAAAGGCTTTCTGGTCTTTAAAGCGGTGGGTTCCTGGAATAATTTACTTTCTCCTGCCATGACAGTTTGTTCTTTTAAAAGACAAGATTTAGTATGTTACTGTTGGGCTGAGAAATCAATGGTATGGAATCAGTGATAATTCTGCTGCCAGGGAATACTTACCCATGTGAGTGAGTGACCCGCCTGTATCCTGCAAAAATCGTGGGTGGCAGGCAAATGCTGGGGTCGGAAGCAGTTGTGTTTGGCTTTGCACTTTTCACCGTCGGCTGCTTGCATCAAAGCTGTGAGCTTTATCCCTGAAACCAAGAGGAGCCTCTGCCAGCCAGTTGGAGTAGCGGCTGGCTGTTCGCTCTATCCTGCAAACGTCAAGCAGGAAAACTCAACCTCGTTAGTTCTGGCACCACAGCCAAGTTGGTTTTGTCAAAATAATTAAATGAGGATGGTGATTTCCAGTTGCTGAGCCTGGTGGACCCGTTAGAAACGATGCTGGCCTCTCCCAGGCACAGCAAGAGGAGTGGGACTGCGTGAGGGAAAAGGCTGGTGCTGCACCCTCCTTTCCTCAAGTATCTGAAAAGAGCCTTTTGACATCCCAATTCCCTCCTGCGTTAGTAGCAGAAAAATTTAAGAAGTGTCTTGAAACTGTTACTGACCCTCCCTTCCTGTGGCCGGTCTTGCAGCGCTGGCTCTGCAGGAAAGGTCTTGCTCTGTGTTCCCTACATCCCTGGCTCCCACGGGCAGGATGGGGAAGGCACGCGCTGCCACTCCCACAGCACTCTAGCTGCACGCGGGTAGGCTCGACGCCTCCCTTTTCCCAAGAGGCTTCCAGCGTAACCAGGTAACCGTGCTGGGGATGGCATGGACCTCCAAGGGCTGCCCCCTCCCTAAGCTTGGCTGCTTCCAGCGCGGCCTTACGCGGGTGTTGCCCCATGGAAGTGGGCTGAGATGTTCAGGTACCGAGGGGCACGCTGACCACGCAGCTCGGTAACACGCTTCACTCTCCCCGACCATGGCCCGAGGCTTTGCAGCAGGCAGAGGTGCCCAAAGGGGATGCTTCGGTCTGGCAGTGTGGGAAAACACCCCTTTTCCTTTCGCCCAAGGGCACTGCTCTGTGAGCAGGGAAGGCAGCTTGATCCCAGGGCAGCAAGGGAGGCCGTGTAGCTCCAGTGAGAGGCAAAGTGCGTGACTGAGCCATCCTGGCTAGTGGAAATGGGCCAACAGCCCATCAGTCGCAAACGTGCAGGCACACGGGTCTGAAGCAAAAGGAGGTCGCTATGAGCTTTGTAGTTATTAACTCCTGTAACCCTCGTACCTCTCCCGTTTACAGGAGCCACAAAGCCCCTGGTACAGAGTAGGTGCACAAATACTAAAGCCTCGTGTGTGTGTGTGTATAATAACTGTCGTCCTTTTGGAGCCTGGCTGTGCCACTGAGGCTTCCGGAGGCTTTACAGAAAATTACAGGCACATTAAGGCTTGGTTATGCTGGCCCAGAAGTGTGGAGGAACGAGGAGCGATGATGAGGCTTGCAGAAATGGAATGAGAACAGCAGCCGGCAACACGGGGATGATGGAGAAAAAAAGAGTTCAGTGTGTATGTCCATGTCTCTGCTGAAGAGCTTGCGGCAGGTATCAAAAGCCTGGAACGGTTTTGCTAATGATAGCCGCAGAGAGGAAAAAGAAACAGCTCCTGCTAAGTGTAAAATCCAAGGTTTACTGTGGTTACGTAGCAGCTCCTGTTAAACTGGTAAGCAAAATATTTTCCCAGTTTGTGAAGATTTGACAAAAATACTCATTCCCTAAAGCCAGTTGTGAGCACAGAACATTTCTGCTTTCACACGCAGCTTCGGGAGGGAAAACAGAACAATTCTTGTACAGGCAGCTGGGTTATGAAAACTGACAGAGCATTGCCTGTGTGGAGAGAGTTTAAATGATGCACGAGGGACCGGTTAGTGTGTGATATGCAAATGCAAATGTATCCGTGAGGCATTACAACTACAGAACGTCTCACAATTACGCTCGTTTCTCCAAAAGTCGTTTCTTATTACGCATCCCTCTCCTCTCGCAGAGCAGCTTCGTTTCCTGAGTGAGCTGGTGTTAGTCCTTTACCCCCTCTCCGGTGCGCTTACTCTTCCGAGCGGACTGACAGCTGAAGAGATCATCACCTCTTGCGATGCACCTGGGTTGTGCCTTTCCCGATCTGCAGAGTAGAAACAGGCAAATTCAGCCTAAAGGACCATACAGTGAAAGGCTTGCCTGCCTCTTGCTAAACTCACATTCTCACCACTGTTTTGAGCATAGCTGCTTGCTGGAGATGTTAGAAGTCACATGGGCTTTGCCTGCCTTTACAGAAAATAACGGGTTACAGGTCATCCGTTCGCAGGATGAAGAGAGAACAGCCTCAAGTTGCACAGAGAAAGTTTAGATTGGGTATTAGTAAAAATTTCTTCAGAGAAAGGGTCATCAGGCATTGGAATGGGCTTCCCAGGGAGGTGGTTGAGTCACCAGCCCTGGAGGTATTTAGGAAACGTGTGGACGAGGTGCTTAGGGACTTGGTTTAGTGATGGGCTCGGCAGTGCTGGGTTAGTGGTTGGACTTGATAATCTTAAAGGTCTTTTCCAACCTAAAAGACTCTGTTGACTCTATGATTCATTCCATACCCCCAAGAATGTGAATGTTTTCAGCCTGTTTATAGCAATGGACATGTTTGTGGCCAGTCTGTCGAATCTGACAGTACGAGTCAGTGTCCCAACACAGGGTGTTTGTCATGCCTGCTGTCTGGCTGCAGGACACTGCAATGGAGACATGGCTGGTGTGTCCTATGGATCTTCTGCCAGGGATACATCATGGCACAGGGCAAAGCTGACGGCGAAGTGAGTGCTGTGGCGATGTGTGGGTAGAGCCATGCATCTAAACAGCTCTTTCCAGCTTCCCTTCTTTGGACAGCACTAGTAACTTAACTTTCAAAATCACCTAACGTGGTCATGGAATGGTTTTCTTGCAAAACCCAGGTCCTTTGTGCCTCACAAAGCATGTGAGGACTGATTGCTAACCAAATGCTGACAACGCGGTGTGTGGGGTAAATGACAGTTGGTAATGGCAATGCAATGTCAAGATTACCCACAAACACCACCTGCTTTTCAGTCTGCTGCCTCATAGCAGGTAGATTCCAGACAACCTTTCCTGCACTTCTCCTAAGTTGTATTATTGCCAGCTCTGGTAGACATGCCTTGAAAATGGCTTGCAATGCTCCGTGTAAATTACTTCTGTGCTGATACTTGAAGTGTTAAGAGACTCGTTTTCAAGTTCCTGGACAGATTCTAAGTGACAATGGAACTCAATTCACGTCCAAAGAGTGCCTGGTGTTTGTTAAAAGAAATGGTATCGGACATGTCACATCACCCCCCACCGCTGCCTGTCTGCAGGTAGTTTAGGGGAAAGATTCATTCTGACATTCAGGCGAGCGTTCCGTGCTACGACCCTGCTGGAGTGGCTTACAGCACGGGATTACATGTATTCCATTAGACCACAGGATGCCGGCCAAGGCGTATTGAATCGGACACCAGCAGTTTTATTCAACAGATATGACGAAAGGTTTTGTTTGGACTTGTTTTTCAGAAGAAAAGGAACTTCATGAAAGACAGATGAGCATGTTGGCGTAAAGGTACGGCACAGCAAAGGTTTCAGTAAGAAACGACTGAGATAACTTTCAAAAAACTCAGGCGTATGTGCCACAGACTGGTCTTGGAACTGGCAGAAGTGGTCCTCGTGAACCAACAGGGAAGAGGGGAAACTCCCCTCATGCATCAGCCCCGCCGACCGAAACGCCAAGCCTGGACTCAGGGATTGCGGACCGCAACTCGCACCCCCACCGCTGCCGTGGCACGCGAGGCTAGCCCAAGCGCTCGAGAGGACGGGCAGCCCCGGTGCCGTTCCAGCGGTGGAGATGCGCGTACCTGAGCCCTGGCCTTGTGCACTTCCTGGTGGCAGCGTGGAATTTTCTTCCCGTCCTTTACAGAGGAGCGCCTTCAGCGTGCGGTGCTGAGTAAGGCTCAGGAAGACGGGGGAGCAGCTGAAACGCAGCCGTGTAACGGCTCTGGATACTGCTCTCCAGGAGAAATTTTAACAAGTTACACAGAACAAACACCTGTCTGAAATGGCACTCGGTGAGCTCTGACATTCACGTTCTGTAACGAAGGGAAGGCATTTCTGCTGGGGTGTGAGATAAAAGCTGCTCACTACAGTCGTGTCCGTGTTACGGGCCGTGTCGGTGACTCAGCTGGCTGCTCATGCACAGGTGATAATAACCCCCCTCGTGCTGTTTAAAGACTCCAGAGTATTTTCACAGTTCCACAGAAGGGCTGAGAGACCTCTAGAGATTTTCTAGTCCCACCTCTTTTGAGGGTTGTATTTGTCATTTTTTAATTGCATATTAAAAATGAAAAAATGGCAGAAGAGGAGCATTAAAGAGTTCTGTTCCTCATTAAAACAGGACAGCTAATGTATATGCGGCACGTTCGGTGACAGCTATTAACCAGTCAACAAATCGTCATCCAGAATACCACAATTACTTCCTAACATAAATGAACGGCTGTCGTGCGGTGTCAGGGACAGCAGCACATGCAGCAGCACATGTGAACGTACAGCTTAAATCGGGAAGGTGGCATCTGTACAAGCTCGTTGGGAATGTCCCTCACAGCTCCAAGTACTCCACACCGATGGTCCTTCAGAGGTTTTTAATTGGTGTCACAAATGCATTCACCGGCAATAATACCTAAAATAAAAACCTGTGCTTCTGGAGTTCCCACCCCCCCCAGCTCCGGGGTCACAGAGGTAATCACAGTCACTGGCATTGGATTGTGCTCCTAGGAGATGGTGAAGTTCTTTTCCTGTTTTGGAAATGGGGATAAAAGGCCAGAGGGAGTTACTATATGTGATGTCATTCCCGTGGCAAAACCTATAGCTCCTGTCTGCTGCACCATGTTCCTGTGGCATAGTACAAGATTATCCTCCATGACAACCCTGCGTTTTCCCAAGGACACGGCGACTGAAGGACACGCAAATGCATATAAGCCTGGAGTAATTAGAAGATGATTTTACTAAAAATACCTCCATTCTCAGCCTTACATTTAAAATGTTGTCATTTCCCAAACAGGAACCCAGCCTCGTTCCTTCGTATCTGTGATGCCTAGATCATTGCCACGTCTGGCTTTCCCTAAATAGAACTCAAAGCTTCTGGTGGCTCACAAAGACTGCCTGTTTCTGTTTTGCTCAGTACTGGGCAAAACGCAGTTTCTCCAGATGTAACAAACTACCCAAAGTCAAAGCACCGCGAAGTGGAGGCGAGACCGTCTATTGTCGTGTTTTGGACGGGGGCTGAAGTGAGGAAGGCTGACACGGGCGAGGTGGCTGGGAGGGGTCCTGTCGGAAGGAAGATCATTCAGCAGAGTTCTAGGTGTGATATACTCCAACCAGGGGCAGAGCCACCTCCCAGACATTCCGAAGAGCTGGTCTAGCTTTGCTTGGTTCCTCCTCTGCTTCTCAGCTTCATGACATCCCTGTGGTTGGATGTGAGGGCTAAGGCACATGTATCTTTGCTTCCAAACACTGGCAGGTAGATAGAATGATGTGTAAACTGGGATCCGGGGAATAACTCTTCATGCTGTAACCAGGAGGACTGCAGACCAACTTGCCTGAATAAACGTTGACCAGTACTGTTGTTAGTCCCCTGAACTTGCTGAAAATGAAAGAGTATACTGGCCCAGGAAAATGTGATTAAAGTTAACGGCTTTGATGTTTCTTAAACAAATCTTTGGGCAATTTCTCAACCACGTCTGTGCATATTGCCTAATTTAATATTTTTGACAACTTTACCAAGTCTCAAATTTCTGTGATACTTGGGTTATAAATTTAACCGGCATGGTTTTGTCACTCTTTAGAAACAGAGCATAATTAAACTCTGTTCAGGCATGTTCCATGTGCCTGGTTCTACCTCCATTTTGCAAGTGAATCCTATTTGTATTCTGTTCTCTGATGTTCTTGGGCAGCTAATCATTCAAACAGCATTCTGATCTTCTTCAAAAAAATTAATA
>NW_010227484.1:19870-46789 GCF_000690775.1 Eurypyga helias | reverse complement strand
ATAAGAGAAAAAAAGTTTCCTGCTGTCAGGAGATTTCGAGTTTGAGTTGGTAACTGTGGTTATCGCAGAACAAGGCAGGAAGCCGATCTCCAGGTAAGGAAGGTTTTTTGTGTGGCACTGTGCTGTAAACAGAACTGGTAATAAGTCACACCTATGAAGTGGATCAAATTTTGTTATATCAGAAGCTGTCAGAAACTGATAGGAGTGAGTCCCAAACTGACTGAAGATCTGAACAGACTGTTTCCTCCCTCCTGTTCTCCTGCACAAGTGTTGCATGTGAGAAGAGGCTGTTTTGATGTCCCTGAACCCTCTTACAAAGCCTTTGATTGCTGAATTTCTCACTGTTCTTCCTTTTCATTTGATAACCATGGAAGAGGTTAAACTAGGACATTTGGTTGCCTCTGTGTAGCAGTCTGCATTTCAAAGGTAGATGGGAATAGACATTAGAAGGCTTTACTGTACCCGAGCAGTATCTTAATCATCTTAACAGCTGATTTTTCTTTCAAAGCAATCACTAACAAGAGGAGACTTTATTGTTCTAGACACGAGTGTTCATTAGAGATGAGGGGAAATCGGTAGGACCCGCAGTTCCCTGCGTAAGCTGCTCGGCAAAACTCTTGTAAGACATCTAACACGTCCTCTGCCTGTAATACAACTGCGGTGTGCTTCCAGGAGCTTCTCACAGAAGCCACCCCTGTAGCACCTGCCCTGCCACCAAAACCCTGCCACGCAGACCTAGTACAACTGTCACTGCATAGGGAGGATTTGCATGGCAACTTGCTGAGAGGCCAGCCATTGTGCCTTTGTGAGCTGGATGGATTTTTCAGGAGTGGAAGGTCTTAGTAAAGAGCTTGATGTGTTACTTTTTTACCCTAAGCTGTGTAATATCCTACTCTGTAGCTTCCTGTGATAAGAGAAGGTTTGGATTGAATCAAAATCCTTTTCTGAGTCTGTTTGGTCTCTAATTAAATGATTCATTTAGACTCTTTGGCTTTAACTGACTTGGCTTTTTGAGAAAATATGTCACGTCCTTCAGCCCCACTCTGCAGGACTTCATCCTCCCAGAACCTCTAGAAAACTCAGCTTGATCACTGTTTTTATGGCCACAAATATTTTACAACGTTTTCACACTGACTAAGGCTAGTGCCGCATTGTTAAAACCACCTTTCCTTGCTGCCTTGCCACAGGATTCTGTTTTTTGGAAATGACATTGTTGGCAACTGGACAGTGGGACTTTGGAAAAGTCATTAGCACAGCCTGCCCTTCCTGAACAAGTATCCCCTTGCAAGCCATCTGCTCAGCTTGGAAAAGCTTTGTTCTTCGCGTAGGTCAACTGAGGATTCGGGAGGAAAGAACAAGATCAGAAATCACCTCGGTGCAGCACTTTGTGCCAGGCTAACCACCAGTCTGGGCCTGCTGTCAGGGGCGCAGGAGCAGGGACCTGTCAGAGCTGGAGTCAAACAGGGAGCTAACGTGGGACAGAAAGGACGTCTGCTGCGTACTCAAACTTTGCAGGGGGGATCGATTGTCCAGTGAGTTCACAGGGAAGCACCACCCGCTTGGAGAAGAGCCAGACCCTGCAACAGACAGAGATACATTAGGCATGATACGAAGCAGAGAAAAGCCTTTTCATTTTTTTTCAGATACGAAAGTTGGCTTTGAGACTGGAATTAAAAATAATTATGGCAGTTAGGCGTTTGCATGTAAAGGATCATTTCTCCCCAGGTCTTCAGTGGTGCAGCTCAGGCGATGTTGAGGGCGCAGGAAGCTGAGCACACAGCTCGTGTTGCTGTTCATGAATACTGAGGACTCAGCCCTCGGTGGGGCTCATTTATCCTCCTGCACAGAATGGTGGGATGCCTCATTAGCTGGGTCATTTCTGCTTGACCTTGTCCTATCCCTCCCCAACTCCTGAAACATTTATTGTCCTGCTTCTCATCCTAAATATATACTGGACTGCAGTATAGACCTAGCTTGAACTCTCTTTTGCTGAAAGTAAGGCAAAGTATTCCAACACCTTTATCATTGTCTGCTTTTTTGATGAGCAATGAACTTTTTCCCACCTTGTCTGATATTTGAGCTTAGCCTGTGCTGCTGGTTAGTAATTCCAGACATTGCAGGAAGAAATGCTCAGTCGTAGACTTATGCCTCAGTCTGAAATTAAAGCTCAATTTAGTTTAATTGTCCTTGATTTTATCAAGCATACAAAATGACTGATTCCATATGCAGAAAATAAATACATAGACAGCAGCTCAGAAATGTTTTCCTCCTTATGGTGGTGATTTTATACGGTTTTCTGGTCTCCCAAATGATCTCTCGTTTGTTCTGAACCTGGTTAAGTCTCTTTAATAAAGGCTATTTCGGTAGTGTAAGAAGCCAGCATAATTAGTGCAAAGGCATGGAATAGTTTCCCAGTGCTGGGTGAACAGGGCTTGGGGTGATGATAGTTTTTGTATTAGTTTGATACTATTTCATGTTCCCAAAAGGGGCAGGAGATTTGGAGGTCGGTGCAGCTCAGGTGGGGTTAATGCATCCAGCCCAGCAATTAGTCTTGGCCTTGGAGGGAGGGTGACATCCTCATACTTTCTCTAAAATCATGTGGCCACTTCAGGCCATTCTGGGAAGATTTTCTAGAGATAAGCTGAAATTTACAGTATTATTCTGTTCACTCTTCAGTTCTGCTACTGTTGTTACTGCTGCAGAACCCAAGAGTGAGGGGGATGAGACGGCAAGAAGCTGAGGGAGGTACTTGTAAGAACTGTTGTTGTTGGTTTATTATACTGTTAATTTCTCATCTTGTATCGGGGCTCAGGACCCATGGACAGAGGCTGTGCTGTGAAGAGCTCTCAGTCTGCTCTGAGAAGGGAAGGGGGATCGGTAAAAACCACCGGTGCCACTGAAATGGCATTACCTGCCTTGTTGGCAGCTGCTCTCATCTGCCATCACGTCATGTCAAAAGAAATGAGTGGATTCATCCTGATTTGCAGCAATGGAGGGAGGGAATACAGGTCCTGTCTCATGTGCCAATGCAACTGTGGAGCAGGCAGCACTATCGCTTGGGTAGATGTGGCTCACCACTGGAGCCTTCAGCCTCCTGTGGGTGCTCTGAAGCTGTCTGTAAGATTGGAGACGGAGGAAATGGGCCCTACAGGATCCTAATTTAGGCACTCTAAATCCTCTCTGGACCAGACATAGTCCTTTTGGTGCATTTGTTTCTAAGGCTCTTTATCTGAATATGGCTCCAAGGCTACTGGAAGCTTTTCAGCTTACTTGAAGGTTTTTAGGTGTTTTCTCCTCCTCGTGTCCTACCCAATCTCATGCTGAATTTTGTGGTGTCTGACTGTTCTGGCTAGGCAGATGCCAAGCATCTTTTCCATGTCAGGGAGGAGCAGGGAGCATCTCTTGCCCCATTGTGTGATAGATGTTGTCCATGCAGAGAGTGCCTGCATGCGGAGTATGTTGTCCTTCCCAGAACCACCTGGCTCACTGTACTTCTGTCTGGTGTACAGCCCATGCTCTGGCAGGATCTCAGATCCCTCAGGTCCCCTGAGATCTGAGGAGGGAGAAAGCAGGCTCCTGGCACCTAAGGACTTTGTGCAGCCAGGTTCTGGACACTGTCCTTCCCCCAAGCTCCTCGGACCAAAAGGAGCAGTGTAGTAAGTATCCGTGGTGGCAGCAGACTGCCATCTGGGAGCCCTCCTTCTCCAGGGCCTCCCGGTCAGTCGACCAGATATGTGCCATTACGTAATGGCAGAGGTGGCCAACGGGACAGATGGCAGCTGCTGCCGGCCCAACAGCTCATCCAACCCACGTGCGGCTCTGCCGGGGCTTGGGACAGGGCCAGGGGCTGCCGCGCTTCTCCCGCTGGGCAGTACACGGCAGCGGCCTTGCACTCAGGATCAACTGATCTGCTTTACAGAGCACTGAAAGGATTTTATTAGCTGTCTCTGGAGAAGCTTCCTCTCCCAAATAGTTTCAGACAGGATGCTTTTTCACTTACTGAAGATCTGAGGATCATGTCCTTCATTGTTGGAAACTTGTCCTAGTTCCTTTGAAGCCTGAGGAGCTGTAACAGACTACACCAGGAAGGGATGTGTCTCCTTAGTTTCTTCTTAATGTTAGGAAAGAGGTGAAATTACCTTGCTAGGAATTGCCACTTTTTTTTTTTTCTTTTGTGTAAAAAGAAGGAAATCATTTAACATGAGATTTAAAAAAAAGTTTGGAGTACAAGCATTACCTCTTTTACCTTCCTTGTTTTTTATAGCTTTGACATAAGACATATGATTCAGTTTGGATTAAACCAGAAATAAGCTTGTTTTGCTCCTACTCATTTCTTTAAAATCCTGCACATTCTGCTTTTGAAATTTTCCTACCAGATGATTTCTGGAGGGAATATGGCTTCCTCTGACTTGTGAAAAGTGTAGCTGCTGTTGTCAAATGCTTCAGAATGCATCTAATCCATTTTGTGTGCGCATATGTGTGTGTGCATGCACGCAAGCGTGTATTCACGTGTAAAAAGCAAAATGGAATATCAATATATCGGTATATCTGTAAGAAGTCAGTTATTCCCAATCTCCTCTTCCCACTTGCATTTTGTGCCCTATTTTCAGCCTCTTCTTATCTGAAACTTCTAGAAAGCATTACGAAGAAGTTTCTTAACGTTTCTTCCGCTCAGGAGGTCAGTGAGTAAAACTGAGACAATGGTAATGATTTTTACAGAGTATTTTTTCTTACAGATGCATTTATTTTGATTTGTGCATGCACCAGAACACTTTGTAACATATGTCATGCTTTGGACATCTCTAATTTAGCTTGGAAAAGAAAACCAAACTGATTCCCCAGCTCATGCGAAGAGCAGCTGTGCAGAATTCAGTGACAGCCCAGCCCAAAGAAATTCACCTTCCAGCTCATCCTTCAGCCCTTCCCCACCTTTACACTCTCCTTTGCCTCTGCGGTCACTCCATATCCCAGACAAAGGAACAACCGGCCCTGTATCTTGGTATGTAAATTGTGAAAACCACTGTGTGTCATCAGACATTAAAAGCCAGCCAAATTGGGCAGCACAAACAATCTTCTACGGCACAGGGGAGTGCCCACGTACCTCTGCAGTGCTTTTCAGCTATGGGCTGAGGTATGGGAGGGCAGGGAGGGGACCCCAGGGTTAGGGTTAGGCTCCAGGCCCCTGCATCATGGAGGCGCATAGGCTGCCACCTTGGCACTGGTCTGTAGGTCTGGTATCTCACCACCCCCTGTAGCAACATCCCACTCACTATTCGCGTTCGTGCTTTTTTAGCTGGCTGCTTGCATTACCCCAGTGGCCTGAAAAGTCATTGTTGCCATTAATCACACCCTGAGGCCTTCTGGCAAAGAGGACGCGACTGTTGCTCGCGTACACAGCAAATTCAGATCCCCCTTGTGCAGGCGTGAGGAGGCCTGTGCAACACAGCTGGTGATGGAATGCCAGCCACCTCCAGGCACGCCGCCGGGCACGGGCGTGAAGCGGGGCTGGCTACGGCGCAAAGTGTGAGGCGAGATCAGCGCCATTGTGAACGCCGGAGGTGCCAGGAGCTGCCATGAAGCCTTTTGCTACAGCCTCATAGGCATGGCTGAGTGTTTCCCTGAAAATAAGCCCACCTTGCTCATGGCAGAGCATGGCGATGCGCAGGCACAACCAGCGAACATCCATGTTTCCCTCAGCATGAGTCTCCTGATCTGCCAGGAGATCAAAGGCACACGGTTTGCCTGAGAGCATCTCAAGGTGAAATCTAACCCTTGCTGCCAGGCCAAAAACTGCCCAGTGAAGCAGGATGACGCATGAGCCCCTCCCCTCTGCCTTTCGTGCCAGTGGTTGCCACTATGATCCCAGGGTGAGTTGACCTTCCAGAGGCTTCTGCCCACCCCCGCCATATCCTGGGGTCTCCAGGGAAGCTGGCCTTTTGCAGAAGGTTATCTGGGCTTCCTCAGGCAAGGGAACAGAAACACGAGAGGACTTTCCTCCTCTCACTATCCCCAGCTGCCATTGTGGAGATACTCCATCTATGGCCACGGCCTTTCTGACATGGCGGCTTACTCTGCCGGGGAGCAGCAGAACCAAGCTGGCGGCAGCAACGGGGCACAGCGGCCAAAAAATGGCCAAAGTGACTTTCATCGTCTTCAAGTGACTTGGAAAACGTGCCATTAGTGAGAAACGCCATCCCCGTTCCCTCTCCCCACTAGGCCCCCTTGCATTTGAGGCGCAGTTTTGCATGGTCGCTGCACGCTTAACGTGAGACGCGGGGCTGCCACTCTTCCCCGAGCTGCTGCCACCATGGGCGCAGACCTGCGTGTGCTAACACCACGCAGAAGAGCAATGAAGCTCTCATCTCTCAGCTCTAGGTACGAATTTAAATTAAACCTCATTTAGCTGAGCGCTCCCATTTTGATTTATTGGCAGCTGCCTCTCACTGTCTGAGCCTTGTTAAATTTCTAGCAAACACTTCACTGACCAGCTGTTCCTATTAAGTCGAACGAGTGCCGCAGAGCGGGGTCCTCGCCGCCTCACTTTCGGCGTCTCTCATCCGCAGTCCCCACAGAGCTTTCCTGGGGACGGAATTATACCCGTGGCGCCGCGAGACGCCTGGCTAACGCCACCGAAGCATTTTAGGTTTTGCGCCTCTGTATCCCCCCCTCCCCATTCTCGCACTGTGTGTGCTATGAATCAACAAAACACCTCATAAGCTTCCCATCAGCTGATGGGGTGGGGTTGTTTTCCAGTTCAGGCCTTTCTTCTCGTTACTAAGTGCTGTTTGCTCTGAACCAGTCAGTCATTTTCAGGCGGGTGCGGACGGAACTTCTCGGGCCTGCAGTGCAGTCGTACGCATCAGGCATTGAGAAGTCAGACTTTGTTTCTGTACTTCCAGATCTCAGTGAGGAAACTACAAGGTACTAGTGTTTTACATGCAAAAGAGGATAGCTTTTAGCATCCATGCGCATCTCATACATACAGTAAAGGTGCCTGAGTTTTGAGTTCTCCTTATTTATCACAGTAATGCTATTTTACATTTAGATTGTGCCTTCTTACTGAAGGGTGGCAGCGTAGCTCACAAACAACATACACACTTTAATAATACATCACGGAAATACAGCTTTCTCTGGGTTGAAGAGCAAAACCCAGGAAAGCTCAGTGTAGAGCATGGTGGGGGCATGGAAAGAAACTTGGCTCAAAGCAGCAAGAGAAATCATGATGCTTATACAACCCCGTTAGAACTATACTGCTGTGGAGAGCAAAAGGACCCCTGATTTTTAAAGTTTTCATCAGAAAACCAATACATGGTGAACTCTGTGGAACTCAATTTATCGAGCTCTCAGGATCACGAATTAGGTCAGCCTTGCCAGGAATTAATGCAGTTTGTAAGTAATCCAAACCTGAGGTGTCAGAACACTGTGATATTTCTCTGATCTCTTGTCTTGCTTTATTGTTTATTCATATGGCACTGTATAGCTATGTCTGGGGCAGGAAAGACACTGCTTCTCCCTCCAGAACTAGCAATTTGATCTAAAACTGAGGAGGCTTAGGGGCCTCTGGAGGACCCTCCTTCACACTCCAGGTGCGGAGTTAGCAACTAAACTACATGTTTGTTTAAAAGCATGTGTTGTTTTGGTGCTAGGAAAGAGCTTCACCCTTCCCTCCCTGCTGAATTTTGTTGTGCAGGTAACGCTCCAGTGTTAGCTCTGGGCCAGGACTTTTGGGAAGCCAAGTGGACAACTGCCATGCAGTGCTGAGAGCAACGGAAAAGCTGTTCCTGACTCACACTTGGAAAGGGTCCTTCCACCAATGGAGGTGAGACTGTTCTGCTATTCATTCGGCAAACTCCTTTTGCCGATTTGTCTTGAGTGAGATGTTGGAAGATTTTGTTGAGTCCCCACCAAAAGCAGGACTTTTCTGCCATTACAATTGCTAGATACACTGGAAGAGTAGCTGGGAACACTTGTCTTTCCTTTTACCTGTTGATTGAAGAATGAACCGGGACGGATTCTTGCCACTCTGCCACAGAAATCTGTATGCAAACACTAAATCAGCAGACAGAAATACATTATTAAAAATTTAGACCCAAAAGATTTAAGAGCGTGACAGAAGATCCTACGTGCGGTAGGGAAGACGTCATCCCCCTCTGCCCTGTCAGCCATAGTTAGAGTTTGCTACCTCCCATTAAACTCTTTGCAGATCTGGACTTGCCATCCTCTTTTTAATTCTGGGCAAGTAGCAAATTGGCTTAAAAATGAAGAAGCTGTCCTGATATGTATGCACGCTTGCTCCTGCTCCGGCTTTCAAGCATCTGAAGGCATCCATTAGATTAGTTATCGTGTTAATAAGTAGATTTAAGAAATGCAGCGTGTTCTCAGCTCTTGCTTGGACAAAAACTCAAGTGATTACAGGCTTCTGTCTAGATGTGTCAGGGAACTGACCTACACCCCTGAAAGCGTAACTTTGAGTTCATTTTATCTGCCACAGAGATAGAGGGGAATCTTAGTGCCCTAGTAGCAAGCAGATTGAAAGGTGCTTGAGAGATTAGAGATGGCTCTGTCTGATACTGAACTCCCATGCCTGATGAAAAAAGGTGAGGGTGTTTATCAGAGAAGCTGCGCTTTTTTTTTGGGAGGGGAGGGGATGTGGGGAGGGGGACAGGGAGGAAACTGCCTTTCTGGATCCTTTTCAAGGTAGCAAAGGATTCCTGTCACTGTTATTTCATACCCCCAGCCCATGTTATGAGCAAGGTTGGCCCTGTACCATGTGGACCCAAGGAGGACTGACTGTCAGTCACATAGCGGGGGGGCCCTTTGTGATGGTAAGGGGGGCCCTAGTTAACAAAATCAGCCATCAAACTGAAGAAACATTGATTTCCCTGCTTCGGTGTGGAGTCAGCCCCTCTTTGCATCCTGTTAAATCTCCTCTGCCAGAGATGACTCATCCCTGAGGTTCATAAAAATACTTCTGAAGAGCTGAATTTTTTTTTCCTCTTTTCCTTTCTTTTTTTCTTTTCTGCCTTTGAAGTGGACTCATAGCAGTGAATACATATTTACAAAATAAGGCCCTAAGGATATACCAGCATCCTGCTCTTAAGTTCCATCATCCTTTTAACTCAAATACAAGTATGCCTGTGACACAGGGGACACCTTGTCAGGAATATGGAGAAAGAACATGCTTGCTAAACCTGGAATCATGTTCCTTATTTTTGGAAAGAGGAAAGGAGTGTCATTTTCTACTGTGACATCTTGGTAGGCATTGGCTTGTCTAGGATGCTTTCTTATTGCCAAAGAGAGATCAGTCTAAGTTAACTTAGACTGATCAGTTAACCACTCTCTCAGGCACATTTTGATATTACAACACACAAAGAGAGGTCTGCAGTGTCACCTGATGTTTTAGTTCAGGAATCCTTACTGGCTTAAGCAAGGAAAAGATGACTTAAATAAAAGCAATATCAGAAATCACAGCTTTGGTAAGTAGCAGTGGTTTTCCTCACAGAAACTTGACGGCTATTTAGAAAATGGTTATTAATATCAAGAGGTTTCTGAGACATAAAAGAGGCAGAATGTACATACAACTTCCTGGTAAAAAGTGCTGCACATTTTATAGAGCCTGACTTCAACAATCACATTGTGGTGTGTTAGCAGGATGCTGGAGACTTTTAGACCTTTTTTGGGGGGATATATAAGAAACCAGAGACGAGACGTTGGCAGGTACTGATGCCATTTCCCACATCCTGTGTCACAACCAGCCTGCTGGGCTTCCCTCCGGCAGCACGAGGACAAGGTTGCCACGTGGCTGTGCTGCTCGGGAGATGTGCTGGGGCACCAGCTTGCCAGTTCATGGCAATAGGGATTGCAAGCTCTTTCTTGTTCAAGTTTCCCCTACGCGCCATCAGCTGAGATTGAGCAGAAGATGTTTATCTCTGTGTCCCTGGGAAGGGAAAACTGGAGGGAATAAGAGAGGAAGGGAAGGGAAAGTTTGTGTTTTGTTAATTAACAATGTGTTAATTAACAAAATGTGTTTTGGTTGGTTGGTTTTGTTTTCTTTTTTTTTTTTTTTAAAGAAACCATCCAGAATTTTATATATTACTGACACTTCAGTGGAAAAAGGAAAAGCAAACAGATAAAAGGAAAAGAGAGAAGACAGCCTGGCATTTCATGATGCAGTCTGATGCAGACAGCTCTGTAGTGCCCTGCAGAGGAAGTGGTATCCCACAGAGAGACCAAGGTAGCTAGACACAACTCCCGGGTGCCACCTTCTTGGGCATCTGTAGCAGTGCTCTAGCCTGTCACATGGGCAGGCAGGGCAGAAGGTAGGAGAGGGGCCACTGCTGAGGTCTTGGGTCCTGAAATATGCTGGCTAGGTGGGAAGTATCTTCCCTGGGAGTATGGGATCTTATTAGGGGGACTCTTTCCTGGGTGCAGCTCAGCATGGTGAGAATGTGCACTGGGACAGTCTGTCAGTGATGGGAGGTGTTGTATGTCGTGTGTGGGAGTGGAGAAATTTGCTCCCCAAGCATTTTCTGTATTGCATTATCCAGCGAGGCTGTGGTATGGGAGCTGACTGTGAGGTTTGTGTGAAGGGTGAGTCACAGCAGACTCAGCCTGCTGCGGATGGGGGTGCTCAAGGAGCCCCAGACCCTTAGGGACTCTACCTGACAGCGCAGGTGATGACCTTAACCGTTCTCTTCCCTGTGGAAGTGAACAGCAAAAAGTCAAGTGGCATCTTAGGAATGAGTCATCTCTGTACTGAGCAGCATCGTTATTTTGGGAATTAACCATTGGAGCACGTGTCTGTATTTTAAAGGGCATAACAATGACATCTACACCAAAGAGTTTCTTTCACACCATTATAACCAGACTGCACAGAGCTTGGCAGAAGTCAGGCAAACTTTTTGCAGATGCCTTATTGATGTTATTCCAGTGCTCCTACCATTATATCTTGCACGCTCTCGATCCTTCCTAGCCACACATTTAGAAAGTAAATAAGCTCATCAGACACATGTTCCATTTTATGAGAGCAGAGATGCGTACAAGAGCGTGAATGAATATGAATAGCCCATTTTTGGCATTACCCAAGCTTTGGAGCTGATTTCTATGAGTCAGAAATAAGTGCTGTGCTAAAAGGGCTCCCATAAAAATATGGACGGTGAAAGAAATGGGGAAATGAGGGAACATTCAGAAAATGGCTGCTCCCTGAGACAGCTCCCCAGGACATGTGGCAAGTTTTCATGTGGGGCCTGGTTTGCGTGGCAGCTCTTTGGGTTTGCTGACAGCTCTCCGCCCAGGGAGCCACACTACTACTTCTCATCGAACAAATGTCTTCAAAATGCAGCAGAAAAGAAACTAGTCATTCAAAGAGAAAGAAGATGAGAGTCTAAAAAATCTTCAGCAACTGAAAAACAAAAAAAAGCCATACAGGGCTTTAATTTTGTTGGTGGGGTTTGTTTGTTTGTTTTGTTTTCTTAGCGCTTTCCCCATTTCAAACTCTCAATCTTAAATAAGAAAGTGTCTTTGAATACTGCATTTTTACACTTGACAGTGAAAATTATTAGACTAGTTAGCATTATACATGAGCTGGGAATGACTGTAAACTTAGCGAGACTCGGAATGTCCCTAATATTTAGGATTTTACCTGTGTCTGGGTTTTTTCAGGAATTCTGGAGTACTGTGTCCAGGTGTGGAACCCACAACATCAGAAGGATATAGACCAGTTGGAGTGAGTCCAGAGGAGGCCATGAAGATGCTCAGAGGGCTGGAGCAGCTCTGCTATGGGGACAGGCTGAGAGAGCTGGGCTTGTTCAGCCTGGAGAAGAGAAGGCTCCGGGGAGACCTTATAGCCCCTTCCAGTACCTGAAGGGGCTACAAGGAAGCTGGGGGGGACTTTTTACACGGGCCTGTAGTTACAGGACAAGGGGTAATGGGTTTAAATTGAAAGTGGGGAGCTTTAGATTAGATATCAGGAAGAAGTTCTTCCCGGAGAGGGTGGGGAGGCACTGGAACAGGTTGCCCAGAGAAGCTGTGGATGCCCCATCCCTGGAAATGTCTAAGGCCAGGCTGGATGAGGGTTTGAGCAACCTGGTCTAGTGGAAGGTGTCCCTGCCCATGGCAGGGGGGTTGGAAGTAGAGGGTCTTGAAGGTCCCTTCTAACCCAAACCATTCCATGATTCTATGAATTCCTTTAAAAGGAATTTTTTTTCTACCTCCTACTTCTACCTTCTACTTCTCCTACCATGTAGGCCCTAAGCTTGCCTCATTACTACTCAGCCATGGCAAATGCCCTTGCACCAGGGCTGGTGTAAGACGGGCACCCAGAAAGCTGTCAGCTCTCCTAGCTTCTCATTCCAAATATGTACAAGAGAAGAGCACTTTTTTCACTGCAGGGTTTTGGTGCTCTCTGCTCTCTGGCAGAAGGGCTGTTAATACTGCACCCTTATGTACTGCCCATAGGGGTGTCTCTCACTTTGTAGATCCCAGATCGTCACCACCTACCCCAAAATCTAGTCAGCTGTGGAGATTGGCCTGTTTTTGCTAATGCTTGGAGCTCACTGCGGAGTGAATAAATGAAACAGTCCGTTTGTGACAGATGGGAGATACTTCTCTGCTGGACAGTGAACATCATTTTGATTGCTACGCTGCATCTGCAAGGCTCCCTCTGTCTAGGTGTTAAGCCAGCCTAGACGGTGTCAGTTTATTCTGTCCATTGTAGACTCCAGCTGAGGTGTGGGATGCCCCAAAGAGATCTGAGAGTGAGCATGCCATCGCAGGTCATTGACTTTGAATGTTCATTAGTTACCTTTCCAGCTCTGTGGGAGAGTAGATCTAAGTGTGCCAGGCTAAGACAACCTGGAGATCCTTGTTTTGCAAGGCAGCTGTAGAACATGAACAGTTTTAAGGGAAACTATCCTTAGTAAATCACAGCTAAGTGTTTCTGAAGTGGCCTGAAGTCCTGAGCACTGCCTCGACCGACCCTGCCCAACAGGAAGAGGAGGAAGGGATCAGCTCTTTACCCACCGGTGGTTGATAATGCTTTCTACTATTGAAGATTAACGTGACAAAGGTAAGAGTTTTGTTTAGTAAGCCTTTACTCCTTACTTTATTTTGCCATGTTCTTCCTGGAGGATTAAACTAGAAAACAACATTCCTACAGGGAATAAATATATCATAGGAACTGGAGAGTAGAGTGGCTTCAGAGCTGTGCTGCGGTCAGCCTTTGGGATCCTGCTGCGCAAATAAGATGAGTCTTTGAGAGAAATAGTGTGGTTTCAGTGTCCAGCTGCCAGGCAGAGGGGAGCTGGGAAGTGGGCCTGAGCCTGACCATGAACGAAGCTGTCATACCAGAGCCCAGTGTGCAATGGTCAGCACAGGCCAGCCCCTGATAGCAAGGGAAGACTGACCTCGAGGAGCGTCCTGCCCTGCAAAGAGCACAGACGGGGAGGACAAGGGGTAATGGTTTTAAATTGAAAGAGGGGAGGTTTAGATGGTGTATCAGGAAAAAATTCTTCACAGAAAGGGTGGTGAGGCACTGGAACAGCTAACAGAAGCTGTGGATACCCCATTCCTGGAAGTGTTCAAGGCCAGGCTGGATGAGGCTTTGAGCAACCTGGTCTAGTGGAAGGTGTCCCTGCCCATGGCAGGGGGGTTGGAACTAGATGGTCTTTAAGGTCCCTTCCAACCCAAATCATTCTATGATTCTGTGAAAGGGAGAATCTGTTCTCAGGCTCTGGGCTGTCAAAAATGAATTTTCAGGACCTGGCTGCTAAGCTGCTGCTTGATATTAAGTGGAGCCTCATGAGGGTTTAGAGAGTCCTTTCTCCATGGAGGAGAATACTCACAGTACAGGACTACAGTTTCCTGTTGTAACATTGTGGCCAGGAGGGTGGGTAAAAGTCACAGAGTGCATTTCCTGTAGCAAACAGTGGGGATTTGGTGTACTTGTTTACAAGCCTCACGTCACTTTTAAATTCAGGGTTTCTTTAGGAAGTAATTTCTCTTTCTCACAGGAGTATCTATAGTTACTCAGGGGGAAGGTTTCATGTATCTTCAAATATCCGTGTGCACATGGTAAAACACTGAAACATGTCTATACGCTCCCTACGGAAGGGAAAAGAGCCTTTGTTTGAGAGGTCCTGTTGCCCGACTGTCCCAGCCCTGAGGGCACTGCCAGCCCTGCCTGTCCTTGCCCAGGAGGAAGACCTGGACAGGGAGCAGAGGGAACTCTACCTGTTAAACTTGCAGCAGTAGACTTTTCTCTGTGAAGAGTTGGTTGCTAATATGAGACAAGTTGTTAACGAGACGCAGGCATATACCCCCATCCAAGTATCTTGGATGGTTTTGTTCCCTTGAATTATTGGAGGCATTATGCTGGTGTTTTTGTGGTTTAAACACACTGGGCTTGAACTACTGTGGCAGCAGCCTTGCCACATCTCAGTTTCATCTGGAGTTGTATGGTACTGAATCACTTTTGTTTTCCCCCTACGGCTTCAGCCACTGGAAATAAGGGGGCGTAAAGAACGTCATTCCTTGTCATTGTGGTTGCAGAAAACCCTGGAAGTGTGACTGTGAGTACATCTAGCTTCAGAAATCAGGAACCAAAACAAACAAACCCCTGCAACATTTATTAATAAATTTCAATTAAGCCTCTCTGATTCCAAGCCCCGTTACACAGTTT
Source organism: Eurypyga helias (assembly GCF_000690775.1). Lineage (NCBI taxonomy): Eukaryota > Metazoa > Chordata > Aves > Eurypygiformes > Eurypygidae > Eurypyga > Eurypyga helias. Next base: position 32,112 of record NW_010227484.1, on the reverse strand, counting down.
CTCAAGGGGGAAGCAGGAGGAAAGTGGATTTATGACTGTTAAATGTTTGAGTCTGTCAGAATCATATTGGGCACTACAAAAAATGGATGGCTAGAAATAAATTTAGGTGTGAATAAGCTGTTTCCTCCACAGGTCTGGTTTACGCTGGCGGGGTGCACTCACTTTACGGTTGGCTGGAGAAAAAAATGTGACAGACAGGATGGTTTCTGACACGGTCCTCAGGGAATATAAACATAGGCTCTGTTCTTCTTCCCTTTAACTCACCCTCTGGTCACTGGTAAAATAATTTAGCCTCAAGCTTCAGATTTAGAGGAGTTGCGGGTAGGAGGGGAAGGGTTAATTTGTTTACTTGGGATGTTTTTCTGTTTGTTTTGTTTTACTTTTTTAAGCCCCGATGTGAATTATCCATTTTGGCAAGTGAATGGGAACAGTTGCATGTTCTTGGTATTTTCTGTCACATACACTATTATTAGTAAGAAACACATTTCCTTTTGGGGTGAACACTAAGGACAAAAATAAGGCTGTTCAGATTACCACCCCCCTTATTAACTCTGCTAAAGCAATTGTGCTGGCATTTAAGAGAACTGGCAAATGCATTTGTTCAGCGGCAAATGGGATGCATTCAACGTTCTTTTCATATGAAGAAGAAAACAGGGGCTTTCAAGCACAGGGAATGTAATAGCCAAGATTTGGTAATGATTTCTAATATTTTCAAGAGAGAAGCAGGGGAAAAGATCCCATTCATTTGTTTCAGTGTGAAGGAAGGGGAATAGCTCTATTATCCAAAATCACCTCCAGAGCTTTCAGCGCTACTTGGTGCACATTTTCTCTCCACGTGTGGACAGATTTGCCTTCAGTGACAAATCATTGTCTTGGATTTTGCAACCAATATACATGGTATGCCTGAATTCCTGGAAGAAATTACTTCATAATCTAAGCACAAAGACAGGACATGTCTCAGCAGCACAAAGTTTTTCAAGTTGTAGGGCAGGATACCTTTTCTAAGAATGAGTGGTGTCATGCTGCCCGGGTGCTGTTAGCCTCTCTTCTTTTGTTGACAGTGCTACCGTCAGTCAGGACAACACGGTGGGTCGTCATGCTGGGTACCCAAGCAATTCGGAGCATGGTGTACAGAAAGGTATTTGTTTCACTGAGACGTGGTGTGCTCACTGGTATCAGCTTTGCATTTGGCCCCAGGTAGTTTGGTTTGAAACTGTTGAGGTATTTTTCCACTGTAGCTCCCATCCTTTTCCACTGATACTGATTAAACAGAGTTCCTTGACTCTCCAGAAAAGATTTTTGTGCTCATCACTCCTTTCTTATCACTTGCCCACTTGTCTCCACTTGTTGTGGAGAAAATGGGTGGCTCTAAATCCAAGTAGGGGCTTAATGTAACCTGTCAACGTGGAGAGGAATGAAAGGCGGTGGTCCAGCGCAGGGCCACTACAATGATGAAGGGCCTGGAGCACCTTCCATCTGAGGAAAGGCTGAGAGAGCTGGGTCTGTGGAGCTGGGAGAAGAGGAGGCTGAGGGGGGATCTTATCAATGCTTATCAATATCTAAAGGGGGAGTGTCAGGAGGATGGGGCCAGGCTCTTCTCAGTGGTGTCCAGGGACAGGACTAGGGGCAATGGCCATAAACTGGAAAACAGAAGGTTCAGCCTGAACATGAGGAAACACTTCTTCCCTGTGAGGGTGACAGAGCCCTGGAACAGGCTGCCCAAAGAGGTGGTGGAGTCTCCTTCCCTGGAGACTTTCAAAAGCTGCCTGGACTTGTTCCTGTCTGATCCACTCGAGGTGATCCTGTTCTGGCAGGGGGGTTGGACTAGATGATCTCTAGAGGTCCATTCCAATCTTTACCACTCTGAACCTGTGAATCTGCAAAATGCTATAGTAACTGATGTACAGGACACTTATTTGCATTTCTTTTTTTTATCTAAAATGCCCAAGCATTTGGTAGCGATAGAAAGCAAAATGCCTTCTCATGGCTGACGGGAAAAAAATCATACAGATAAGGCAAATTGATAGGGAGGTTTACTTTACTCTCAGCTATGAGGTATTTTTCCTGTGTCTGCTTCAAGGACGTTGGTCTTCATCCATCAGTCTTTATATATATACTAAATAGCGTTTAACAAGTGGCTTTTAAAATAGGGTGAACTTTTGAAAAGAGGTTATTTATAGAAGTAGCTATTTAGTTTGCTAGTAATTTTCAGTATTCATTTTGCTGTTGCTGAATTTACAGAACAGGATTATTCACCCACATTACCCAGCTGCTTCTGTTTGATAACGCAACAAAGATTGTGAGGTAAGTGTCTTTCCATGGAAATGGCTGTGATGTCATGATTCACAGCTATGAAAATGTGGGATCTGTGAGGAGGAGTTGTTTTTGAGACAGAAAATCCCCAAATATAAATGTGTTGCATTATTGGTTAAATGGTCGATTAAAATGCAGTCCAATTAAGGAATATGGCAAGAAATTAATTTTGCATGACACCCTTGAAAAATGCTTCCCAATACTGCAGTTCACTAAAAACACAAGAGTAACTTATTAGAAGGAGCTGTAGTACTTTTCGAACCTTAAGTTTCCTACAAATGAGACTTGGCAACACCAGAAATGTAGGGGAGGAGGTGATGTGTTACAGTGCTTAGTAAAGGATTTGTGGAGGGTTGGGATTTTTTCATTTACCTTGATGGCAGTAGCCAGCTGAACTGGGTACGTAATTGCACCTGGAAGTTCTCTGACCTGTTCAGCAGCTGGGACGTGGAAAAGAATTGCAAACCTGTCACATGCTTGCATAAGTTCTTTCTGCTGCTGCCTCTCCTTGGAACAGCAATGAAGCTGTGCAAGTGATACTCAGAAATTTAGGTTGTAAGACAAGTATACAACCATTCTCACTAGATGCTTCAGTGGGTGCTTTGAGTAGAAGTCCTGTTCCAATTGTTTGAGCTGATCTAACCCCAAATGTTTCTGGTTCTTTTCTTCTGAAGTCCATTTGGCTAATGTACCACTTCTTTATCTCAGTAATGCAGGAAACCTCTTGGGCTGGACAAGAGCACTAGACAGCTGGCTCTCAACCCTATGCTGGATGGTAGGCAAACCTGCTTCTCAGTCATTGGAAGCTGAAGACTGAGGCTTTTCACTGCTCTGTGACAATGGTCACCCTCCTTGGCCATTCATTGACCAGACTCAGCTGGCATGAGGGATTCAGAACAGGCGAGAGACTAAGGCACCTTGCTGGTGGGGAGCTTAATGGAGCTTAAATCCATTTGGGATTTACATTTGGCATATCCACATATGTCTGCTCACGTTTTCCATTTCTTGTGGTAGCCAGGTGGAGTCGATGGACACACACACACACAGATATTGTATTCCATGGATCATAGAGTATGGACAGGTCCAAGAAATACCAGGAAGTCTTTAATAGCAAAACTCAGATGCAGGAAGACAGGCAGCAGCTTTGGAATGACACAGACAACAGTCACACAGGGACTGAAGATCTTCACCAGGAAGGTGTCTGTTATCATGGTCTCCTCCAGTGCCATGGATCAGCCAACTTGTTCCACCAGAGAGAGCTGACTTCCTTTACCCTGACACAACTGTGAATGCTAATACCTGAGAGCTGGCATGCAGGCCGATACCAGAAAAGCATGCCTGGGGGTGGCAGCACACTATCAATCTGACCAGCAAATGATCACAAAAGGCAAGAAGAAATGATAGCTTTGAGGGAGATCGCCAAGAACCAGTTGGAACAAGCCGTGGTGTGTTTCAGAGGCTCAGGCTAACCCCATGCTGACTGGCCAGAGCTTGAGGGAGCCCGCACCTGGGACACCCAGTGGCTACAAGTGGTGGCCAGACAGCACACAATACCACGGGTAAGCTGTGTGAGACCAGCACTTCTGGAATTACAAGGCAGAGGGAAGCACTGCCAGTACTGAGTTTTCCAGGAAAATGGTAGGTAACTAAGGAAGGTACAAAGACAGCTTTAGGTCATCTCTGCAAAGAAAAAGGAGACAGTAGGCAGCTGCATTTTTGACAATAGGTGGTCCTGAGGAACTTAATAATTTTTTGTCCACTTAGACAGAGGTAGTTATCTATAAAATGGATATTTGAAAAGTGTTGCACTGCCCTTAAAATGAGCAGTATGTTTTTAAAATGATAGTGTAAAAAGAAGGTGAAGACCTAACATAGTTTGCGATTGATCTCAGGTTTCTGAGTCAATCTTGCAATTTCAGAACTGGTAGAACAGCAGGCTGCGATCTGTAACAAAAAACCCTTACATTTCCAAGACAGTGAGAGTGGGAGACAAAGAAGGACTGCTGTAAAGCTAATTAACCCTTGACTACAAAATAAAAAATTCTTGCACAAAGGGCAGCTGCCTAGCTCATATTGCAGCTTAGGGCAAATGTTAATACTCCCATAATATTGACTTATAGAGAATCTGAAATATTGTAGGGAGAAAGTCTGGTGGCAGAAAAGAAAAAAGCAAGTCATAAACCCAGAGACCATAAAAACAGATCATGGAGCTGCCTGAAGTATGGAAAAAGTACAAGGCATGGTAATAGCCAGTGACTGAAAAGAAATACCTGGGGGTTGCAATGATTTTCCTGTCCTGCCAGAACATGCAGGCATCAGCAGTCATGACAACAGAAAGAGCATTTTGATGCCTTCAGTGGGGTCCCCTTTTGCTCTACCCTTTCTCCTCCTCACATTTGTTAGGAAGGAGGAGAAGTTTCTGGTGAACCTTTTTTTTTTTGCCCTCGTGCTAGAAGAAAATCCCAGTATCCTGCATGGTGAAGTGCAACAGGATGGAGACATAAACACTGCTGGAAGGACTGATAGGCATTTCTTGCTCTGGTTGCATCCCTTTTAGGTCCCAATGGCCATAGGAGTTGCCCAGACTGATGCTGCTCTGCAGTGGTGCCAGACGTTGCTCTGGATGTGACAGTGATTGCCTAACACTGTGCACTGCCCGAGAGTGAACGTAAACAGTGTCACCAGGGAACAGCATCAGGTTCATTTGTTCAGAGGTGTTCTTCTTCAGAGTGATGGAGGAGATGCGGAATGGGCCGACCTGAAACCAAGCGCTGTACTAGGAATGTCCTAGCCAGCCTGGTGGGAACAGCCACACAGGCTGCCAGAGGTGGTTCTGCTCGCACAGAGAGACGTTTTCAAACCGCTCTCAGGGAGAGGATAGATTTTATCCCCACTGAGGGATTATTTGTATACCTGTGGTACCAACCTCCAGAAATACAGAAGGGTGATCAGGTTCATAGGAGCTATTGAGTGAATAGGCACGTTTACCTCAAATACTCTGCCAGCAACTGTAACCAGAGGGTGCTTCAAATCCCTGTTTTCTCCAGTCCAGTGGTTTAGGGGGAACAAAGTAATTAATTGCTGACTGAAGAATACTGGAGAACAGCACTGTTAAAAATGGAGTTTATAACCTGTGAATGTATGATTGGCATGCAAAGCCAAACACATATTATGGTTTATAGCTCTCATTTTATCCAAGACTGTCTTGAGCAGACAGCATCCACCCCGAAGACCAGAACTAGAGTGCTAGCTGCTGTGCTCTTGCATGTATGTTGGACGGTTGTCGGAAAGAAATGACACAGAAACAACCCAGGACATTTGTATCTCTCCCCTCCCAGGTCCGTATCTCAACACCCAGGCTGACCAAAGTATATTCTGCCTGCCCTTCTTTCTCACTCTCTTGTGGCTGTATTTCTGGCTTTGCAATGGCTCAGCACCACGAGAAGGTGTGGGGAACATTTCTGCCCCGGGTGTGCAAGGGCTTGGTGGTGGGATATCTGTCCAAGGACACCGAAGAGGGTGGTTTCTGAACCCTCAAGTCCTAGAGCACCTCTCCAACCATACAATCACTATCTGTTCTTGAGGGAAGCCTATGGAGAGGTACCTACCAGTTCTAGGGGATCTGTTAAGCTGGGCACCTAAATTAAGTAAGTGAACTGAAAATGATTAGCAGTCTGACTATGGGTTCTGTGAAAGAACTTCTGTCTGAGGCTTATGGTAGGGGGTTTTCTTGGTGTTTTGATCCACTGAGGCACCTCTCTGAAGGAAGAAGCATGACGGGGGGCTAAAAGGAGTGTGGAAAGTGAAGTGTGAGCATTTTCCTGCAGAGTGGGAGTTCAACCATGAGCTATTTCCAGGATTTACTGAAATACCTGGGAAAGAAACTCTTTCTAGTACAAAACAGGAATGGAGCTGAAACTGTTTAGAAAAAGAACAAACCCCTGTTTGTTGCTGTTCTTTCTAAGAAAAGTCTGTTGTTTAAGGACAGTGACTCTAAACATATGACAGAGAAAACAGCATCCGGAAAGTGGTTGTTTGCTCAAAATATCATTGCTTAAAAATGTAATGATTTCATATACTGTTTTGTTTTGGATCATTTGAGAGAGGCATAAAATTAGATTTGCTGGGTCCTTAAATTGCTCCTATGAACATTTTCTTTGCATGTACAGTTAAGCGCCCAAATATATTTTAAGAATATATTCTTCTGAATTTGGGCCAAGATCTTTAATGCAAGACAGATTTGGAATAGCATGTATTGACTTCATAGGACATGTAGGACACTGGATTAATCATGAAGTGAAGTGTGCCCATATTGAGGTACTTTGAGCTTTTTTATCTTATCTGTATTCGTTATAACATTTTGACATGCATGAGTCCAAGAATGCAAAAGGAAAGTGGGGCATGAAATGAACCTCATCCAGCATCTTTATCAATACAGCACACTTCTCCCAGCAGGCCAGAGTTTGCTTAATAAGACAATGAAAGGCCAAGAGACCTACCAGGAGACTACAAACCCATTAATTTGGTATCACTTGTGGGAAAATGCTGGAAGCAATTGCGGGATTTGTTAAGCGAAAGACTTGGCGAAGTCAATTGATTAGGGAGATTTCAGAGAAAGCTGTTCTTGCTGAGCTGCCAAGGTAGAAGGGGTTGTTATGCCCAGGAAATTTTTAAGTGTCTTGTTGGCACCATATAAAACAGAATGGGTGCTGCCATGTAAGAAAAGCTGAAGAACTAAATAAGGTTTTCTGTTGTTAGGAGACTACAAGTATTTGCTCTTTCACCAGGAATTCAGTCAGTCATCTGAATTGAGTCAGTAGTCTGGAATTTTTCTCTAAGTGAAATCTCCACAATGCTCAGGACATACAAGTCACTGACAAATGCAAGTAGTGTAATAAATACTCATTAGAAATATTAGAGTAAAGGCTCTCTGTCAAGAGACAAACCTTTATAAAGATGGAACTAGCTCTAAATAGGAGAGGCTCAGGCAGTGAGCACATAACTCAGTGTTTATCCATTTGGTTTGTCTCTGATCCCTGCACCCGCTGAAAACTCAAAACCAGGAGAGAGTCCAAATTCAAAGCTACCCTCAAACACTCCAGGATTTCAGAAGGAATGATGATACATCTCTGAGTAGAGCGGAATTGCATCCAAATCTGTTAAAAATGCAATGGGGAGAAGGTACTACAGCAGAGTTTCCACACAGTCAGCAATCACATGTATGAAAAATCTGTTATATATGGCCTCTATTCCACTGATAATGAGGTCAAGAGACCCAGACTAGGTGTCTGGAGAGACAGAGCTCTTCCGCAGCATATTGCCAGCTTTGGAGCTTTTCGGTGAAAGCGTGGAGACACGAGGACTAAGGCTTTACTGCTGTGGTTCATGAGGCTGTCAGACAACCAAGGAAAGAAAGTCTGTGTGGTGTGAACGAGACACACAGTGAGGTGCTTGTGAATGCTTTTGACCAGTGTAAGCTCTATTTATGCTCAAGCTCATGGCCGGGCTGTGCTTCAGTGATGGCCATCCTTTCCCCATGGGAAGGGAGCAGAGGGTGAACCCCATGGGGTGGAGTCAGGTAAGGGTTGGCAGCCTTGCAAAGTACTGGGGAGAAGTGGGTAGGCCCAGCAGTGACCAGAACTTGAGCCAGCCGTGCCACCCCATGCGTATCGCTACGAGAGAGACCACGGGGAACAACTGGCTGGGTTCAGAGACGGAAGGGGCAATGTACAGGGGATCCACATCTGAGTGCAGAGCCTTTGCCAGGTCAGCTTGCATGCTGGGGAGGCAGTGGATGATGTACAGCGTCGGGACACGCATGCACGCAGGAGACCAGAGCATTGCGCGGTGCCCATGCAGGATGGCCAGGCTGCCCGGCTGAGCACGCAGGGCTGAGGAGCAGGTGAGCAGCGCATGGGATGTCAGTGTTCTCCAGTGAAGCGTGGGGCAGCAGCCACAAAACAGCAGGAACAGCCACTTAGAATAGCTGTTGCGAGGAATCCAAACGTGTTGGGGTTGTTTTCTCTCCAGTGACCTGGCAAAGACCCAAGGACCTGAAGGGACAGTGTCAGCTCTCAGTTGCCGTGCTGCTGGTTGTAAAAGACCATTTAGGAAAATGAACTTTCTTTTCTGTTGTGTGATTCACCCCCCATTCCAATTTGAAAGGGAAACTAAATGAGGACTTTTTATTTTTTATCCTGTTTTAAGAAGTGCCTACATAAAAACAAGCAGGTTCCAAGGGCAAAAGCAAAAGGTTTCTGACATGCTTGCTCTTTGTCAGGAGAATATGAAAATAGTTTAATGTGGTTGTTTGCTTCTTCAGGTTTCTTTTTATTTTGCTTTGTATAACAGAACAAAGGAGCAATGACTGGGATACTGAAGAAACAAGTTTTGCATCTCCCCATGGTAAAGAAGAAAGAAACTGAACTAAGTTTGAGTTCTCTTTGAGGGGAGGGGAGGGGAGGGGGGTGCCTGCATTAGTGAAGGTTGTCTGTCTAGGGTGTGAGGGGCAGGTGAAGTTCCCTGGTGGCTGCCAGTTTGGATGCAGGTAGGGGGAGAGGGCACGTAACCTCAAGAAAGAAAGGATCCTGACTGCTTATCCCTCCTTGGCCCACCTGTAAGGGAGGATTAGTCAAGGCTGGCCACTCTCACAGGCTGAAGAAATGTCTCTGGGGCCCTTGCTCCCTGTCCCTGAGGAGTGTGTCCTGCCCTTTTCCCCTCACAAGCATGTTTATTTATCCTTCAGCCAGTTTAATGAGCTGAATCAGTTCACCAAGGGCAGACAGAGTCAGAGCTGGCTCAAGGGAAGCAGCCAGATACACATGCAAATGCAAGCAGGGGAGGGAGGAGGAGAGGAGTGGGGAGAAGGACTGCCCTTTGGCCATGCCAGCAAGCAGGTAGGGGCAGCTCAGCCCACCTTGGTAGTCCTCACCCAAAGCAGTGGGTAACCGGTGCTTCAGCCCAGCTTACTGCTTGGGCTACCCCAGGCTGGGCTGAGGAACCCTACCTTCTCCCAATTCTCTTACTGCATGTAGCTGCCTTCCCTGGAGCGTATTCTGCTGCCTCTGTGCCAGGCCAGGTCAGCAGTGAAACAAACCCTGAAATCCCATATCCCAGGAAGTTAGACCAGTTAGTCCAAGTGTCTGCAGACAGGGGCAGCCCCACGCCCCCCTAGACCAAGAATACCCAAAACGCTGCCCGGGCATTGACATCTGTCATTGCGTGCAGCTTACTTACCTGGGGGAACCCGCTTAGGTTTCCTCAAGAAAGAGAAACATCACAGCCACATTCTGGTTGCTTGGAACAGAGGTTTTGCATATGCTAAAAAAGACACAGCCGTCATGGCTTACTTACAGGGCTGGGAGGAGGGTTTGGCAGGGATAAAATCTCTACAAAACTTCTTTTGGAAGCAGCCCCTCCTCTTCGTGCTGCTTGTCGTCTTGGCACTGTCCAGATCACGACTCTTGGCTGTATCTCAAGTTTCTCCTAGATGCACTTACTGAGTCTCCTCCCCTGATTTTCCCCAGTGTGTTTGGAAGACAAAGCCACACAATGGGGTTTAGTGAAAGAGTTTCATTTCCCACCCTGCGCGCTAGTTCCCAGGGGAAGACAAAAGAACTCACCCTTTAATTAGGATTAGTTGCTGCCTTTCGACTTTGACAACCTAGCCTTGACACCACACTTTCTGGAGCACAGTGGTTGGCTGTAACCTATTCTGGCCAGGCCTCTTGGCAAATGCATCAGGGCAGTGTTTCTTTGGAAGAGTTTTTTCCTCCTTGCCATTTGTCAGGAGATGTGGACATGCTTCCAAGCCTTCTGTTGGCTGAGTGGTGCCTAAGTTTAGTATGAAGCATGTTTATGTGATTATAGTAATTGAAAGATACCTAAAAACCAAAGGTTTAAAGATTAGTAAAGTTTAAGTTGGAGCATCTGGTCTCTGTTGTAAGAAGAATGTATTCCCTGGGAATCTGTAAGGGTTTAGCATGCTCGATAAAGTACCTTCAAAGTAGGTAAATGAAATGGAATCCGTATCTTGGACAAGATCTATTTTGAGACAGGATGGTATTACGTTCTCTATGCACATCAATGCCTCGTGGTTCCTGAAGAGAAACTCATCGATCTGTGGTGACAATTATATGGGAAACCTCACTGGAAGCAGATTTTAAAAAAGGGTATATGGATTAGTGATTTGAGAGGCAGCAAAGCATAAGGGAAGCAGCTAAGCTGGATCCTCGAAGAGTGTAAATTATTTACGTATCAGTTAACTGGATCACAGAGAGCAAATCCGGGATGATATTGCTTAGCAAAGATTACCTGAATACGTCCCGCCAGTGCATGTTTGACCCTGTCCAAGGGAAAGCTGTGAATGAAAAGACTTGCTATGCAGCTGTCTCAGGGCAAAGCCTTCGTGGAGAAGACAGACATACAGCCAAGCGATGCCACTAGGCAAAGACAGCTTCTCGAAGCACATTGCATTTTCACCTTCATTATTTCCAGTTGTTCCTGTCAAAAAAATAAACAAAAATCAATAAATCCCAGATCCATGTAATCTATTCTTAAAATGTAATGGGACCTTGTAAGTAACATCTTACCCTACGCTAGTAATTTGCTATCGGCTTGGTCAAGGGCAGTCAAATTACTTAATTACACATAACAGTTATTCTGTAAAGACTTAGGAAAACACAGATAAAGGTAACTAATCCCTCTTTATTTATTCCCTGCAAACATAAGCCTAAGGGTTTCTGGAGAGAGGAAAAAAAAACCCTCTCCAATTAACATAATTAGAGATGGATGTCACTCAAATCTTCACCACAGCCCACAGCCATCCTGGCTATTTTGATTATGCAGTTAAGTCACCTCCTGATACAACTTTTTCAGGGATGATGCTGTCGAAGGCCGCTTTCATTCCCTGCTCTTGCAATGTAGCCTTCCTGCCACTGGATGGCATCTTCTGCAGGCGCCTGGCGCTCCATCCCAATGGTTAGGGTCCTAAGGAACCTGCTGCATTGCCACGTGGGTCAGATGCCAGGAGCTGGGCACCTCTGCCAGCCACACCTTCCCACGTCTTCACCTGTGGGGGTGTCCTCTCTGTAACACAGACGTATTAATGGGGATTTAGAAGGAAGGAGTAAAGAGACCACTCTGACCACCTCATGCTCTTATTTGTAGAAGACTCAAGGAAGGCCCCCGCTGTGTTCCCGTTGCTCCTGGCCTCCCCAGCTGGCTGACTGGATAGATAGAGAGAGGAGCCAACCACTTCCCATAGCTCCATCCCGCTGTAGGTGTGCCTGCTGAAACTGTCACCAGTGGGGGAGCATCTGTGTACTGGTGCTACCATGGAGATGGTCTTGGAGTCCCATATCCACAATAGACAGATGTTGAACAGCCACTGCTCCCGAGCTCCCTTGCCACAGCAGCTTCCCTTTACTTGAGAATAAAATATGATTGCAATCAGGAGAGACAAAGCTTCAGATGACTTGGCACTTTCCTTCCTTTGGTGATTACATTGCTCCAGGTGATGCCTTTCCGTTTAAAGAAAGTCATCACAACAGCAATTTGTGGGAGATGGGATCTGTGCTCTTCACATCAAAACAAGAGTTTTCACTGAACTGCTACCTGATTTGTATTGAAAGACTTTACCACTGTAACACAACACAAAACTGCCTGCACCTCATCCTGCAGCCTCCTCTGGCCTGCGTTTGGATCTTGGCAGCCTCACCTTTGCACAGCATCTGTGACCCCTGAAGTTACAGGTGACTCATGCTTCACATCAAGCTTACTCCGTGGAAGAATCCATGTGGTGGGTGATGATCTTTGATGCCATTTACCATCCAAATGCTGAAAAGTTTCAGGTTGAAGGGAGGTTTGTGGAATGCCAAAGAAAGCCTAATTTGTGCAGCAGGTCAGGGAAGGCTCCCAGCTCTCAGTCC